>NC_133495.1:10144736-10149657 GCF_025370935.1 Choristoneura fumiferana
TCAGAAATAAACCTCTTCATTTTTATCGAGACAAGTATCTGAAAAACAATGTAAAGAAGATTACTAAGAATCGATTTTATAAATATCTTCTCGCTGGTCCTCGGCTTTTATCTTATTTTTTATTACCTTTTGTTTAACTTCAACCGACATACCTTAGCTCCGGTACGAATGTAGTGTTTAATGAATGTTTTATACTTAAAAGAATAAAGTTATAGTATAACCTACAAGGTTATATATCTATTCGATGCAAGTTTGTGTCAAATCTAGCAAGTAGATGATACATAGACAAGATCAAGATTAAGATCGATCCGAAACTTTGTCAACATTAAGGCCGCCATTAAGGGGAATAATAATAATAATTACTTTGTCAACAATTCAAAAACCTATTTTGCTGTCCCTTAAGGTCCCTGATTGTCCGCAATAAAGACATTTTGATTTTTTGATTTTTTGTTAGATTAATGTTTTTCATTTTTTGGAAAAAGATTTGACAAACAAGAATATGACGAAACAGGACTTTGAGAACGTCTGCTATCGATTGATTGGCAGTGATCCCTTCAGGGATAAGTACGCTTCGCATTTTGCACTTTTTTAGAAGCTTTTATTTACTTTCACCTGTCCCGTTTGTCTGTATGTTGTAGTCAAATCTTGCAAGTTAAATTCGACCAACTTCCAGTTGTCGATGATGGCAATTGGCAAAATTGCGTGACAATACAATAATCTGATAGTCCGGCAAACGGTCGAGCCAAACAACAGACGAATCTCACGTGGAGAGGTTGGTATCAGCAATAGTCTAATATACTATTCAATGGAAAACAATTGTGTAAACAAAGCATTTTTTACGATTACTCGTAGTTACTTACATTGAACCGCCAATCCCGAATCATATCACATTCTCAATGAGCTCAGCACTGTTTTTAACAATCATTTTATTATTAAATAATCGTGTAAATATGTTTATTTTATAGAATTAAATGGAAGACGAAAAATCCGTTATATTTGTCAAATTGACATGATAATTTTTCCTACCGAAGTTGGTCTATATGTCGGTCTAGTCTCTGGAAAATTTAGTGCTGTACCAACAAAATTAATTATTTGACTGAACCAACCTTACCTACCGATAATTATGGCTGGCTTCTGCAAATAATTATTCGTAGATATTAATTATTTGTGTTAAGTTACACTATTTAATGAAGGTTTATAAAGGTTTCTAATCCTATCCTACTATCCTACTAATCTACTAATATTATAAATGTGAAAAAGTTTGTGAGTGAGTGAGTGAATATGTTCGTTACTTCTTCACGCTGAAACGGCTGGACGGATTTGGATGAATTTGGCGAAAAGTTAGATAACATAGGATACTTTTTATCGCGATATTCCCATGGGATAGGGAATAAAATCTTGAATAACAACCGCTCAGCTTTGTCATGAAATTGGGTATATAGATAGTTTGACATCTGGAATAAAACATAGCCTACTTTTTATTTCGATATTCCCACCAGAGATAGGGATAAAAATTTCGAACTAATAACCGCTGGGCTTAGAGTCATGAAATTTTACCATGATTGTTTTTAATGTAATGTCAATGAAAACAACGATTTAATTTTCGGGGAATTTCCCACGGCAATTTTTAAAATCCCGGTATTTCAGCTGTTGGACCTAATGATTTACGTGTGCGAAGCCGTGGGTAAACACTAGTGTTGACGATAAAAGAGTTTATAGTAGAAATTATGTAGATTTTCTATTACTAGTACTTATCATATTACTGTGGAGTCCATTGTTGGACCACAATCATTTTGAATCACTTCCCTGTGTCTACTCTCATTTCCTGTCTTATGTAAATTTAAAAAATGCCTCTTCTAAATATATCGAAAATACAAACTGAGACATGGATGCACAGAAAAACAGAAAAGAGACCAGCGCTGGGAATCGAACCTAGGTCCTCAGCAATCCGTACTGCGTACTATAACCCTACACCACCGTGGACAGGAGTCAAGATACAAATTTCTCCTATGCACACATATCTCCAGGTGCCTTTTTCTACTACGCTACTTAAGCAGCAAAAAATTCTAAATTAATCCATATTTTAACTGACCTTTCAATTCTAAAATACTCCATCATAAACCTTGGGGAAAATATACGTCAAAAAATTAAGTGGATATACATGTTTCACCATTTTTAAAATTCTACCCTTAAAGGGGTATAAAGGGGAGTGTAAGTTTGTATGGGAAAAAACGTTAGGTATATATATTTGAAGATATACCTAATTCATAAAACTTCGTGAAAATGCTATTAAACATTTTAATTAAAGGGACATGGAAACATTGTGAATGACTCTTGAACAGGACTAAGAGAATACGTGATTCGCCATTTTTAAAAATTAAACTTAGGGAAAACATTAAATAATGAAATATGAGTAAATTCAAAATATTATTACTGCTGATTGAAGTATCTTAAAGAAGCTTTCACATCACTAGAGCCAAACGTCAGTCAGTCAGTCAGCCAGTCGTCAGTCAAGCGTCAATGTCAGTCACCAATTGTTTACACAATTGATTTTTTCCAATTGAATATACCATAGTTTAGATTGTTTATTAATTTATATAACATTACATTACAGTTATATAATTGCACAAATGCATAATATCACTTATTACTTTTTCTCTAAAGAAATAGTGTAAAATTGTGGGAAAACAGTTTTTAAATTAAGTAAAAAACTGTTTCTCCACTAAAATTAACATTTAAAAAAAAAAAATATATATTAAATCTCACGGGACAATTCACACCAATTGACCTAGTCCCAAAGTAAGCTTAGCAAAGCTTGTGTTATGGGTACAAGTACTAAGCAACGGATAAATATAATTATATAGATAGATACATACTTAAATACATATTAAACACCCAAGACCCGAGAACAAACATTTGTATTTTTCATACAGATATCTGCCCCGACACGGGAATCGAACCGGGGCCTCAAGCTTCGTAGTCAGGTTCTCTAACCACTAGGCCATCTGGTCGTCTATCTATTTACATTTAAAACATAAGTGTTTTGAAAAAAACTCATGTGAGATTAGGGGAAGTCGAGCTAAATCTCACATCTCACCCAGGGGAGAGGCTGGTCTAAATTGCCTCAATAATAATTAATAGATGCACCCTACTTGCCAGTTCATGTTGTTGCAGTACTATTTCATATTCTCAGTCACAAAGAAAATCTCATATTTGGTGACACATATACATATAGCAATAACAAACCTGCGCCAGATTTCATCATGTCTCTTACATTCGGAAAAACATCACTAACAATAGGTACATTGATTCAGTATCAGATTGTCATGATTGTTTATAAACCAACCAAAATACCCTATATATATAACCTAGCTTGTTTACCTACTGCATTGCATTTGCCCAACTTGTATGAAATAATATATATATTATTTTTTTTATTCGACTGGATGGCAAACGAGCAAATGGGTCTCCTGATGGTAAGAAGATCACCACCGCCCATAAACATCTGCAAACAGGTATTGCAGACGCGTTGCCAACCTAGAGGCCTCGATGGGATACCTCACGGCAGTAATTTCAACACAGCTGTCCTTACTCTCCACGCCGAAACACACAGTGCAAGCACTGCTGCTTCACGGCAGGATTAGCGAGCAAGATGGTGGTAGCAATCCGGGCGGACCTTGCACAAGGTCCTTCCCCTGAAAAATATAGAGGGATAAACATCAATGAGATCACTTCTCCAGGCAGGTGTTATGCCTGGCACACAGGAGGCAGTAACACCGTCTTCATATCGAACGGCCGGAACGCGAGTTATGCCTACGCGCCACGAATTCTCAGCATACCTCGGCAACCATCAGTCGCGAGGGCTCCGCGCGGTTCCGTACGGACTCACGCGCATTTATTACGTACCGCCTTAATATGTCACAACGATATAAACTGTGTTGTTCGGTGTCATCATCATCATCATCCCAGCCTAATATACGTCCCACTGCTGGGCACAGGCCTCCTCTCAGAACAAGAGGGCTTGGGCTATAGTTCCCACGCGGGCCCAGTGCAGATTGGGAACTTCACAAGCACCATTGAATTGCTTCGCAGGTATGTGCAGGTTTCCTCACGATGTTTTCCTTCACCGCAAAGCTCGTGTAAATTTCAAATGTAACTCCGCACATGAATTTGGAAAACTCAGAGGTGCGAGCTGGGTTTGAACCAACTCTGTTTGAGAGGCGATAGGTCAACCACTAGGCCACCACGGCTTCGGTTGTTCGGTTACGAATGTTTTAATTTATCTAATATAATATAATAAAAAGTACCTATCTATTGAAGTTATATCTGAATGCGAATTTTTTATACTCTTAAACTCAACAATAAAGCTTTTCACACATCCAGAAGAGGCGCAAATACTTCTCCGTAGCTAATTTGTAGGTGACAAATATACGTAGTAATGAAGCCAAATTAAACAGTTTTAAACATAATACGTTTTGTGGTTTATTAAAATAACGCAAAATGCATTTTTGTTAAACACTAATTAGTCCATCTTTAAATCTCTACTTTAAATTTAAAGTAGAGATTTAAAGTGAAATTGAAATTATCAAATCAAATACATAACTGAGGAGCGACAGTTAGTAGAGTAGGCAGCCCTATCGCGCGTTTGTGTACCGAGCCGGCGTAGGTATATCAAGGACGCTGCCGAGACAGAATACTGCTCCTTTTTTATACTGTGACTGAAATAATAATTCATAATTAATTTAGAAGCCGCTTGCAAAAGCTAGGTAGTGTTACTCCTTCATGCTGAAATGGACAGATTTAATAGTAGATTGTACAACAAGAGCATAAAGCGAGCTATTTTACCCGAGGCGTTCATATACGAGTAGCCAGTCGAGGGGAAAATGGGTTTAATGCTCGAGTTTTACACTGCTTTTCACTT
>NC_133495.1:10149995-10204937 GCF_025370935.1 Choristoneura fumiferana
CCCCTGGTGTTGCAGGTGTCTAAGGGCGGTGGTAATCTCTTACCATCAGGTGACCCACTTGCTCGTTTGCCATCCAGTCGAATAAAAAAAAGACAAATTGGCGTAAATCGTCAATAAGGGCCTTATCACACTAGCGATTCGCGGGAGAGTTGAAAGCGAGGCAAGCGTGCAGTGAATTCGCTGCGAGCGTATAACGATTTCGCCGCCATCGCGCAACGATGTCGCTGCTGCGAGCGCATGGCGAGTTCGCTGCTTTAGCGCCAAAAATGCCATATTGTAGACTTTCGTATAATAGATAGGGCTAACGCAGCGAACTCGCAGCGACATCGTTGCGCGCTCGCGGCGATATCGTTTCATGCTCGCGATGAAATCGTTACGCGCTCGAAGCGAACTCGCTGCGCGCTCACCTCGCTTTCAACTCGCCCGCAAATCGCAAGTGTAATAAGGGCCTAACTGGCTACCGCCTAAGGGTGGCCAGTTATTGATGATTTACCTTACTCTAATTAAACGCATTTTATGATGATTCTAGACGTTTTTTACGCGCCGACAAGCACCGCAATGGGCGGTGGTGATTTCATACCATCAGGAGACCCATTTGTTCGTTTGCCATCCAGTCGAATAAAAAAAAAAAATAATAATAATAACTCGATCAGACGCGAGTTATCCGCCATGCTATCACGCCAACAGCAGCTTTAACAATTTGCTTACATCTAACTGGTTTGTCACATTATCTTAATACAGGTGTCAGATGGTAACTCATTAAGGCCCACTTGCAGTAAACACATAAATCTTGAGTGAGCGTTAAGCTCAGTTTAGTAGTGTCAAATTGTATGGAACTGTCAAGCTTAAGCCTGGATGCACTACTAAATCTAGATTTATTTTTTCCTGCAAGACGGCCTAAGTATACTTGGTAAATCTTACTTGGTATAAATGTATCATTAGATTTGTTCTACTTATACTGTCAGAGTGACATAGGGTACGTATATAGTATACCATTTATTAGGGCTGAAAGTATAAGCCCTAAACGTAAATTAGTATTTCTAGTTTAAAAAAAACTTAATCCTCCTTAAATTATCAGTGTGTGCGTGCGGCGGGTGCGTCCGTACCGGCGCCAACCGGCGCGCACACATTTAAGGCACGCGATTACTTTTGCTTGTAGTGAACTTACTTCTCCTCTTTTACTAAGTATGATAGTATAAGCAGAGAGATGATTGACAAAGGCTTGGTTATTATCCTGTGATATAAATCTATTTTTAAATCGCTAAATTATTCTGACGTGCATCAATAGCTCATTTCCTTTATCACAAGGATCAATAAATACTTCCTGATTGATCTTCGTTGATTAAAAAAAATAAAGTAAATTAAGCAGTAATTATGACCAGTTTCATTGTCTAGGGCTTTGTATGCAAACAAGTTTAATTAGTGGTAGTAATTGATGATAAAATTATTTAAATAAGCATTAAACCAAGGTGACAATATTGGGAGTCAATGACTAATAAGTAGGTACTTGGATCGTCTAGATCAGTGATGGGCAAAGTACGGCCCGCGGGCCAACTCCGGCAGGCGAAGGGATTTAATCCGGCCCGCTGACGTTCCTTCGAAGTGAATAGTACTTACCTATATGGCCCGCGATCATAAAATTTCATTATTTGGCAAAATTATAAAACCAGCCAAGAACGTGTCGAATACGCCCAAAATAGGGTTCCGTAGCCATTACGAAAAAAATAAGTAATACTTTTCTAAGGATTTCGTATTTTATACGGAATCTTCCAAGTTTAGGTATATTTTATACCTTAGGCTGCTACATACATACTCATAAACTACTAATAATTCTCAAGCAAACTTACCGTTATAGTTTTCCTTGAAAGTTTGATATACTACCATCCTGAATTTTTTCAAATTTTTCCAACCTCCGGTTTAGATTTTAGAGGAGGGGGGGACGTTCGATTTTAATGAAAATTTTCACTATAAAGTTGAATATTTCGCAAACAAATCACTGAATCGAAAAATCATCTTAAGAAACCCTTAGTGGTTTTAAAAGACCTATCCAACGATACCCCACACTATAGGGTTGGATGAGAAAAAAAACACCCCCACTTTACGGCTATGGGAGGTACCCTGATAAAAATTTTTGAAGTGACAATGTTGGGGTTTTCCAACTTTTTGTTGGTCAGGTTAGGTTACATATGATCCCTTTTGTACCGCTCCGGAAATACTGTCCCAGGAAGCATGTTCCAAATTTTTTTCCTCTTTCAACTCTCCGTTCTATGTTAAAAAAAAATACATTAGATTTGAGGATCTATTCTGATCTGAAAAAAATATCACAACTTTACTATATTATTTTATTACTGATAGAATTATTTAATGTTAAATTTTCTCAATCATCCAGTATCACTGAAGACTAGATAAAGACTAAAACATAACACAATACAGACTTAAAGCACATATAACGACTTTACCTTTACCTCGTATATTTATTTTTCGTCTCAAATCTTGGTCTATTTTTTAAAATACAGACAGCAAAAAAACTTGTAACTATTTATTTTTAAAGTTATTTCTTAAAATTATCGCTGATTTTAACAAGCAACCATAAATTGACCTTGGTTTAACTTTGAAATAAAACAATTTCATCTTACTCATACTCCCCAGGCTAATACTGTAGAGTGCACTAATGTTATGCAAATGAAGGTAAAACAATTAACTTCGAGCTAAACACATTTTGCATTGCAGAAACTGAAATAAATGAACCTATTTCTGTGACAACGATAGCGCAGAGTATTTCTTTTTTATTTTAGTTAGATAAAGAAATTCTTGAGAGCGAGGATTTCTGTGACACGTTAATTGGCTTCAGTATCGTAAGGTCCCTTTGACCTTTGACATTTGTGACACGTTTGTGATTCGTTAAATAACTAAATGGGCCAATCGCTACCAACACGTTATGACTAAGCTACGCTTCGCTCCCGCCTTAGCCATCTAAACCTAACCTATCCAAGTCGCTTCTGCCTAGTCTCGTATTTCTCGCTCGCTTCGCTCGCTCGCCGCCACATAATTTAACATTTATTCATTTTATTATATATATCATGACTGATATACCTACCTTATGTGTAAAAATTGGCCAAATGTTATTATATGTATTATATGTTGCGAAATAAGAAAAATGCGAAGTAATGTTATGCCAACTATTGGTTTGCCAAATGAAACTTTGCCGAAAGGTTGGTTGCTAAGTGAAATTTGGCGAAATATATTTCGCTGAAAAGGCAGTACACCCTTGCGGCAATATAATATTGCTGCAAGATATGAGCAAGGTACACGTTGTTCAATACCTAATAAACTGGTAAAATACAGACGAACCGAAGTCGAATTTAATTCCTGACCCACCGTAGAACGTTCTCACAGTAAGTGTCATAATACCTTGTCAAGCAATGCGATGTCACTATGACTTTTTCTTCGAAAAGGTTCCACAATTGGTTACTAGGATAATTAGGTACATAACATTTTAAAATAATAATGGACAATGTAACTAAGCTCAGAAATTTACAACTTTACAGAATTGTTAGTTTATTGTTTTGTAGATTAGACGATCATAAAAGTTCATTTATTCTAATCTAGTTTTACAAAAAATATGTTACCTATATCAAAATTAAATGACCATTAAGTATTTCGTAATTATTCATTTAAAATTTGTTTATTTTGTTCCCATCCCGTACCTTTAGCAAAAAAACTTTCGTCCATACGTACAAGTGCAAGTAATAAACGATACAACGTGCTGTGGTTCATCAAACGCCAAAATCCGCATTTACATTCTGGCCGGCGCTCGCGCAGCCCCACCACCGGCGCACTTTCACTTTCCGTTCAGTAGGGCAAACGACAAAATCAACAAACGAACCCAGTCGCAACTTAAGCACAACCAAAAACCAACTCTATTAAGAATGAAGAAGCTTCAAAAGAGATTGCTAACGATGACCGATAAAGAACTTTGTCATTGTGAGTTGGACAGATAACAAAAGTCGAAAGTGATGATGACAGTGGAAAAGTAAATTATATCTACTCTTGAAGGGCTTAAGACACAATTTCAGTTCGATTTGATGATGCCTTAAGTCTGTATCGACTGGTGGATGGGGTCCAAGTTGTACCGCCGAGAGAGATTCAGAGCCTTATGACGGATCCACGTTTAGGAACGTTATGAAATCGATTGACATGAACCTTTGTATGGAGCCATCGAGAATGGGCAGAATTAGTTTTTCCCATGCAAGACTTGGAATTTCTTAGATTATGAAACTATTTAACGTGTCTCGTGGGATAGGCTGAACTTTGACATTACTTAACAGATGCCGTAGCAATTAGCAAACGTTGCATTTTACTTACTAATTTATGGGACCCTTTGATTTTCAATTCAATGTTGTAGAAGCAGTAGAAAAACAAATCCTTATCTTTACTTATATTATAAATGCGAAAGTAACTCTCTCTGTCTATCTGTCTGTTTGTCCTCTGTTCTCAATCAAATTACGAGATAGTTTAAGACTCTAGGAGGGAACGACAGTACCAGAAAATTGCATAATTCCAAAGCACATAACGAATTCTTGGTAGACGAAGTAGCTAGAAGCTAGTTATGTTTAAGCTTCAGCTGTATATCTATCACAGTCCTTAAGACCGAATCCAGTGACAGACAGACAGACAGTGTGGCAATATTAATAGGATTCTTTTTAATAGGATAGGATAGGATTATTTTTGCATAGACATTATAGCTATCGTAAGGTCGGGGATGAGCAAAATAATTGTTTTAAGTATAGTTAATTACATAAAACCCCTATTTCTTCAAATTACGTAAGATTTAGTAATAAATAACAATAATCATTCAGTATACCGTATAGGACACCGTTTGGTCTGAGTAAGACATTCAGCTTGAATGTCCGCTGCCCCACTTTTGTGGGGGATGACTCAGAAAAAACCCGTTACAATTCTTGCGCTCACACCGAAATTCAGCGGTTAAAAAGGTTTTTTTTTTTATTTCTATAAACTACAATACTCTTCTGCTTAGATCCTTATCCTAATTTTTAAAGATTTAAACGAATCTAGTTATCTATTATAAGTAAATTTTAAAAATAAAGACAAATACGAACAAGATTATTATAAATACTTGACTGGTACATTAATAACTTTAACAGTTAAACTTTGAACATGAAACTACCGTGAGACTCACTCATATTAAATATAATGACCCGGATAACTCACGTCTTAAATCGAGTTTAGCTCGACATGTTTCGGGCTAATCCGTAGCCCTTCGTCTCGGAGCAACGCGACTCAGCGGCTGCTGCAACACGCGCACTGCGCGCCGCCGCTCTGCTCGCGCGACTACCCGACGAAACTGACACCGGCACACAACTACCCGCGTTTTCATCATCATTACAACTGTCAAATGTAGGGTAGCACACAACACTAACAATATCGCTCTGTAAAGGTACGTTCACACACACCGATGACGCAGCACGAGTATTTAACACCGTTTTCCAACTCGGAGGTACCGTCAACCACAATCCCGGTTGAAATTCGGCCGACGACTAATCTCGATGGCTTCACGCACTTTCCCGGAATGAAAAATTTCTCTCTCGCAAGTACAGATACCTTATCAAATCTGATATAGTGCGTCGAATCCGAGTTCATTGAGTGCTCGGCCACAGCAGACCCCTTGTCGTCCTGTTTCCTCATACTACGTATGTGCTCCGATACCCTTGTGGAAACGTTTCGTCCAGTCTCTCCAATATAGCTCTTGCCAAGGCACAGGGAATCATATATACCGGGGCCACTCAGGGGCTCCTTATCCGTCGGGTAGTCGCGCGAGCAGAGCGGCGGCGCGCAGTGCGCGTGTTGCAGTAGCCGCTGAGTCGCGTTGCTCCGAAGACGAAGGGCTACGGATTAGCCCGAAACATGTCGAGCTAAACTCGATTTAAGACGTGAGTTATCCGGGTCATTATATTTAATATCAGTTAAAACTTAGTAAATATCGAGCTAAATGCATAAAAAATATCGTCATTTACACATCATATTGTACTAATAATTATAAATGTGAAATTTAGTGTTTAAGCTAAAACGGCTGGCTGAATACGGATGAAATTTGCTAAGCAGATAGCTGGACATCTGGAATAACACAAATCCTACTTTTTATTCTGATGTTCCCACGGGTTCGGGATAAAATCTCAACCGCTGGAGCTGTTACGTCTACTTCAATCAATCTTCAGTCTTCAGTCTAGTTCAATTTTCAACGTTAAGTTTCATATAAGTATAAGTATATAATGGTGTAATGTTAGTCAAAAATTAAATTTTGTTTAAAGCTAAACACAAAATGGAGTGCTCCATTATAGCAGTGATTTAGTCGCGATGGTGACTTGTTTTCGGTGTGACAACAGTCCTGATCTTTCGCGGATGTAGCCAGCTCCAGGATGCGCGTGCGCCCCTTTTGCTTTCGTTTGCGCACTTTCTTCAATCTTTCGTTTTTTAATAACTGACCCTGACATACTTTTTTTTACATTTTCGCATTTACAATATTAGATTGGATTGAGATATAACATATATTTCAGTAAAATCTATAAGCAGAGTTTACTCCACACAACACCGGAAAACAAGAGAGCATGACAATAAAAACAATGTCATACAAATCTGTATAAAACAGCAAGAAGATGGAGTCGGCCAGGATTACAGTAAGGATTTAATTCCATTTATAATTAAACCTACAACAGTATTGTCTAACGCTTTGGCGCTTGTGATCGCATACACCTTCTCTCTCTACCCTCATGTCATCCTATACCGTGTGAAAGAAAGAAGTGTTGAAAACGATGGTGATTCCGATAGTGCGTTAGACAAGGCCTCTGATTCTCGACTACGACCACGGCCACTCTTTCAAGAGTAACTACTTAAAAGAGAGTGTATGATATTATTCTGTTAGTTGTTTCAATTCAATTTACTGACCCATTGCAGCGGAAACCTAGTTTTCCATTCTAAAGTATGATATAAGACGATCTACATTCAAAGCATGATGATCCAACAAAACAAAATCATGAAAAAGATCATGTAATAACCAAATCGAACAATGATAGCACGAAATAGCGACCAAAAGTGCATAACATTGGTATCAAACTTTAATTACCAATTTACCACTTCGTCCGAGTTTCCGCTAACCAGACCATGTCCCAAAATCGAATGGGGGGTACCACAAAAACGATAATTGCAGTTACATAACCTCCCGCAAATCGTCGAATGTCGGTCAACGGGTTACGCAAGAGAGAAAGGTTACATAAGACAGGCTTAGAGCGAGACGAGATGAGGCTCTTGCGACATAGCAAAGAGTTGGGTAAGATCAGACGTGACAGAATTGAGATATAAGGCATTTCTGGGTAGACTAATAAAAAATTTTTTTGTTAAAAAAAACACGACAAACTGTTTGTTGGCTGAACTTTTTTTTAAAGTAGACTAAAAACGGGTAAAAATGAAAGCTTACAAATTTAGAGGAACCATACATACGAACGAAAGCTGCAAGTAAAATAAATGGTGGCAAAATGGTAATAGTTTTTTTTCTTATCTCTTATTTTTAACCCCCGACGCAAAAAGAGGGGTGTTATAAGTTTGACCGCTATGTATGTCTGTGTGTTTGTATGTTTGTGTGTCTGTCTGTGGCACCGTAGCTCTTAAACGGGTGGACCGATTTGAATGCGGTTTTTTTAATTGAAAGCAGGTTTTTAGCGATGGATCTTAGACAAAATCGGGTTGGCCGTTTTTGAGATATTGAACTTTGAAGTGACAAAGTCGGGGTTTTTCCAACTTTTTGTTGGTTAGGTGAGGTTAGGTTATTATTATTATCTCTTATTTTATTCACATTAGTCCTTTTACGTGCCACTGTTGGGTACAGCTCTCTAAAATTGATAGGGATTGCACTGTAGGTCCTACGTGAGCCCAGTGCGGATGGGAAACTACACACACCATTACTCCCTACTTCGCAGATTTATGCAGGGTTCTCGCTATGTTTTCTTCACCGTAAAGTTTCGTACCTAGTAATCGAATGTGATTTCGTACATGAATTTCGAAAAACTCAGAGGCAAGCAATCTTTTGAACCCACGATCTTCTGCTTGCGCATAGGTGAAAACATTCAGTATTCAATAAAAGTAGGTATAATAATCCTAATTTCTTTATTGTACTTTACAAAATGTTGATATTTTTCCAGATATAAAGATTTAGTAACAAATAGTAACGTTTCTTCGATTTGTTTTCCACGAGTCTTCTTATCAATATGTACGTGTCGTATCGGACTTATTTTACAAAGTTAACTATTAAAGAACATGTCTTTTTTATAAAAGATAAAGTATCACGTATTACGTAATCTTATTTTACGATATATTTCTAGCACGTTAATTCTTAGAATAAATTTTCTATAAACATAGATATGATAAATGCGAAAGTTTGTGTGTGTGTTATTTATTTATTTGTCAGTCCTTCACACTAAAACGGGTAAACGGATATGGGTGAAATTTGGTACGAAAATAGCACATACTTAGACTACTTTTTATGCCGATATTCCCACGGGATCGAATTATAATCTTGAAATTCCAACCACTAGGTTTTAGAGTAAAAAAAAATTGGCACAGGTATTATATGCAATGTTAATAAAATACACGATTTATTTTTGAGAATTACTATTTAAATTAAGTAAAATCCTGGAACTTCGAATGCACTTAGGAATTTAAGTGTTTGATCGTACATTACATTAATTAATTAATTATGAATAAATGACGTAAGATCTCTCGTTCTGAGAGGAGGTCTGTGCTCAAGTGGGACGTATATAGGCCCTGATGTTGTTGATGTTTGACTACTTTAAAGCATCTCTTCATTTCTACCTAACCTCACGTCTGGCGTATTCGCTCACTTCCAAAGATCGAAAGGAGGGAGGTATGTAGGTTGCAGCCAGTCTTTGTTCCCCCCTTTTGCCGCAATTTCCCACCACTAGCAAACTGGTTTATGCCGGTTTTGAACAGCATTTTGTGCTATTAAGTATCAGATGCCACATTATTTGAAACTAAAGGTGATCCTAGACTTAACCCGACTTACAAGTTATCTGAGGAGTGTACTTGTACAACTTTTAGAGGGAGGAAATATAATCCACCTGCGGACTACGTCATGCTAAAATAAACTATTACACGAGTATGTGCTAGTAACTCTATGAGCTGTAGAGCTATCTATTTTTATTTCATTTTTAAAAATTACATCGTAGTCATTAGCTCATTAGTGTTGCTTCAAGAACATCCGTGTGAAATGTCACGTCTTCAACTTAGCAGTTAAATTCTGAGATTTTACATGTGTGTATCAAGCTTCATTAAATTCATGCAAAAAACGCAATACCTACTGGATGACCTGAAAGACGTGAGCAGGACTAACCCTCAGAAATGGATAATGGATCGTTTAGAATCATAACTTAAGTAAAATCCCCACACATTTAATTGCACTGTGACCACCCACTCACACGTGATCATGTCAGCCGAAAGACGTCCACTGCTGGACATAGGCCTCCCCCAAGGCTCTCCACTCAGACCGGTCTTGTGCTTTCCACATCCACCGCGATCCCGCGATCTTAACCAAGTCGTCGCTCCATCTTGTTGGAGGCCTACCGACAGCTCGTCTCCCGGTCCGCGGACGCCATTCGAGAACCTTCTGGCCCATCGGCCATCCGTCCTGCGAGCAATGTGCCCCGCCCACTGCCACTTTAGTTTCGCAATTCACACGTCAACCACACTAAAATAACTGGTATGGAACAATCTTCTAGTGGCCCCTGTATTAGCCGTCAGGAAACTGTTTTATCGATGAGTCGTTTCAATAGGCAACTCGGAAAGTGACCAGACTAGATTAAGGGATATCTTTAGAGTTAGGTATAACTTTGCATGCAACTTTTTGAAGTTAGTGTACACAAGCCTTGCTATACTTGTCATTACTGAGAGAGGCACGTGTAAAAATAAAGCAACCCGTGGGAATGAGGGCTATCGCGTATGTATTCGCCACTAGAGGCGCTAGTGTAGCGTAAGGTCTCCGAAATGTCAAATCTCATATTTTTTGGGTGAGCTACGCGGGTTTATTTATAATTATTAATTTTGTGAATATTTTGTAATATCTGAAATTAATTATGGCAAACATGCGTTCCGGGGCAATGAATGTCTGTGTTTTGAAACAGTTTTGTCTTTCGGAAACCTTTGTCCTCCCTTTTTTCCGAACAAAACGGAGACTATGCAACACTGTGGCATGCTCGATATTTTTATGGTACGGTTTTAAGGTGTATTAAATATGATTTTAATCTAAACTTTGTATTCACACCCGTAATAACAGACTTTTGAAAGCCATACTTAAAAACCTCACGCAACAGTGCGCCATCTAGTGAGACAAAAAACGATAGCCCTCATTGAGTAACATCGCCAAACCACTGGTTCTAGTTACTTCCTTCCGAAGTGCAGCGATGGCTCAATATGACAAGGTTCTAGAGCGGTTTGGTTTAACAATATTTAACCGTGTAAATGGTTTCTAAATTTTCCACAGAGCACTATCGCGTCAAGTTACATAAATGTGATAATTTGAAAATCAGATTTGGTTTCGTAATACATAACGGATATTAGGGTCGCATAATGGAAGTAATACAATTTTCTATGTCAGTGGGCGACTTATGTAACTCTAATTAAAATCGAGTTTTTTTCTGTTGTATTCGGCTTGTTATGTCATTGTTTTCGAGCAAATATGGAGCGGTTATAGTTTAAAGATAAGAATCATTGCCAAAATTGTACCCGACTACTGTAATTGTTTTTCCAGCGTATGACTATGTATGTTATGTACTCATAAGTATATCTATTTCTTTGGTGCTTTTTGTATGTAGTTAAAATAACGGCTGGACTGGACGATTTTAAGCTGGGAGATTTTTATAAATTATTGTAACAATAAGAGTATCAAATGAATCAAGTTAGACCATTTCAACTAAGTATACTCGTATATATGTTATAAATATTTTATTTTATTTTTAACCATGAATTTAAAAAAAACGATTGCCTAGAAAAAACGGAAAAAACAAATTTATTATTTACTCTATTTTTCAACAGTCAGGAATGGGAATTTTTGAACTGATCACAATTTTAAATGGGTAAAATAAAAAAAATAAGTATAACATCGTGAAGAAACCTGCACAAACCCTCTAAGCAATTCAATGGTGTGTGTGAAGTTCCCAATCTGCACTGAGCCCGCGTGGAAACTGCTGCTCAAGCCCTCTCCTTCCGAGAGGAGGCCTGTGCCCAGCAGTGGGACGTATATAAGCTGGGATGAAGAAATAATATTCAGATGAAATTGAGAACCTCCTTTTTTTTTAAGGCGGCTGATTAAAATGAAGATGACAAATGTTTCTTTTTTTTAACGGCGCTTGGCGTCCGAGATACCAGGAGTGCATAAGTTTGAAGCCGTCACCGGGGCGTTGAACGCAGTGAAATTCGGCGGCCCGCACCGGCTGGCCTTCGCACCGCTTTCCACGGTGTACCTTCGTTTTCTGCTGCCCTGGTACTTTGGTATTTTTTCAACATCTGTTATTTATATGTATTTACGTCAGTGTGGCTAAGTGAAGTTTGGAATTATTTATGTAGTTTTGTTTCCCACATTTTTTTATTCACGAAAACATTTGTTGACATTTGAATTTAAATGAATCTCATGACTGTCACTCAAACCCACCCTAAAGTTTTGAAATGCTTACTTACCTATAATTGAAGTTTTTTTAGCTCTTTTCTACTTAATTAAGGTTTGGATCAAACAAACATAAAGGTGTTTTTTAGATACAGTGATTTGCCATGGCACGGCATGTAAGTAGCGTGTATTTTTGACACTTGATTCTCGGTTGCATCGGTCCGGGGATGAGTTTAGGGGTTTTGATTTTAATGACGAAGTTGGTTGCGGATCTTGAATGTTTTGTTGACGAAGCCGGATATCGATCTGTTCAGTCAGATATGACGAAGCTTGTTGTTGATTGCTCTAACGTTCATCAGAACTGTGGAAGTGGTTTATAATATCATCATCATCCTCATTTCAGCCGTATAGGACTTCCCGTGATATACCTTCAGTTGCTCTGGTTACAAGCGGCCTGCATCTAGCGAAAACCTGCGGCTACCACCAGGGCTACTACGAAACTCGAAACTCGAAGTACGTATCGTACCATCCCTCTCGCTCTCGTATTAAATAGTATAAGTGTCAGAGGGACCGCACGACACGAACTTCGATTTTCGAGTTTCGTAGTAGCCCTACAGGCCTAGGGTGCGCTTGCCGATCCGCGGTCTCCATTCGGGAACCTTTCGGCCTCAACCGCCATCTGTTCTCCGTGCTAACGTCTGCCCATTACCATTTTCACGAGCTAATTCGCTTGGCTATGTCGGTGACCCTCGTTCTTCTACGTATCTCCTCATCTCTGATTCGATCTAGTAGAGAAACCTCGATCATAGCCCTCATAGTGAAGTATATAGTGATCCTTTTATGAATTAATTAAATAAGATAAGATAAAGATAAAATTTATTCAATCAATATGCGGTACAAAATAAGATGACATACAATATTTCACCTATGTAACACGTGTGCCTGAACTAGGATATTCCCGTGTCTCAGGCTAAACGTTATGTTAGCTACATTACCAAACTAAAAAATAACCTCCTAGGAAAAACAAACAAAGTATCTATGTAGGATGAGTGGAAAGGAGTGTAATCATGACGTATGAAGAGTGTAAGAGATATCATGAGATGTGAGTGTATGAGAGTGACAGAGGAAAAATGAATAAGCAGCAGGTGTATTTTGATTTTAAATGTAGAACGGGGGGAATTGCTAAGCGACGAAAAGACGAAAGACGTGATTTGATTTAGTTATTTTGAAAATTTATAATTATATTTTATTTTACTATAAAAAGTGCCTTTTCTTCAATTTTTACGATCCTACATCTATACAATAGAAGGTACAATATTATGAATGATTATTAGGTTACTTAATAAGTATTTTATTTGCATCTTTGATTAAAAGTAATTGAGTAAATATATTATCAGTGACTAAACATTTTTTTACTTAAACAGACGAGTAAGTACTTAACTTAGTTCTAATTATTTTTGCTCTACAATGTATTTTTTTCTTGGAAATAGCGTTGGCGCGGAAAAAAGTGTTCCCATCCCAAAGCAGCGGGTGAACGATCTGCTTTGTCGCTGCGCCAGCGCCGGTGGCTTTATTAGTGTGCGCAAAGGGCGTCCGGGTTAATATTAATTTAATGATTGTTAAGATTGGTTTTTTGGAATCTACTTCAATTCCAAATTTTTTGTTACTTTTACGGTCATCCCGTAAAACCCATATCGAAAATACAAACTGAAATAAAGATGCATAGAAAAACCAGTAAAATAAGACCAGTGCTGGGAATCGAACCCAGGTCCTCGGCATTCCGTTGCTTAAGTGACTAAATAAGAAAACAAACAAGCTGAGATATGTGGTGCATAGGAGAAATTCGTGTCTGTATCACTGTCCAGTGGTGGTTAGCACATGGCACGGAATGCCGAGGACCTGGGTTCGATTCCCAGCACTGGTCTTATTTTTCTGGTTTTTCTATGCATCTTTATTTCAGTTTGTATTTTCGATATGTTAATGATTGTTACCAAAGTGCTTAAAGGCGAGCTTGGGCGAACCGGTTATGTAATACATAGTATAATTGTACCACCTGATAAAATATATTCCTTAATTGTAAAGGTAAATTTTAATAAATACTTTCAATCAAAATTGGTTATTGCCAAAAACTGTGCTTCTCTTTAATTGGTCGTAAGTGCTATGGAGATACACTCATTTCCCGGTGAACTTTTTCACGTCGTATCTTCGCGAGTGGATGTCCCTAGCTTTCTTCTTTTAATAACGGCTACGGAACTCTACTCTCTGCATGGTCCGACATGCTCTTGGCCTTTTTTTTTACTAAACAACGATGGCAGTGTCAACAGCATAGCAATGACTATGTCGAATTCACTTTTACTAGTTTTAAGCCGTGTTGTGTCCAGTTTCAGAATAGGACTGACCCATTTCTTCCTGGGTATTGTAAGTAAAGGCATCTAAGGGACCTGGTGTGATAACGGGCAGCGCATTGCTCTCTATTTCCAAACACGAACTTCATATTATAGTAGTCCGGTGTGGAAGGCAAGGGGGGATCACATTAAGGGGCTGCTTCACCACCCTTTGATTAATTTTATTTGACGGATAAATTTAACCAAAGGATGGTAAAACAAGGGGAAAATATTTTCCTAACAAGGTGAATGAAGGTTCACTACTGATCCTCAACTGACTATCACAACCATTCTGTCAAGAGTTAATAAATAATTTTCACTTGAAACAATTTTGACCTAGTCCAATGATCTAAGGCTTAGTCCCAAACCCAAAGATTCTAAGCCTAGTTCAAAGTAATCAAATATTATGTTATGGAACCTAGGTAACAGATAAGAAAATTTACGAGTATTTAATAATAATGTAGATCAAATATAGAATAATTATTATGACATCGCAGCTTACACGAAAAAGGTTTATACTTCCTTCAAAGGTCGGTAACAGATCAGTGACTCTCCTTGTTGGTATTCATGGGCGGCGCGCGGCGGTGATCATTTCCTATCAGACGACCCGCTTGCTTGTTTTCCTCCAACTCATAAAAAATAGTACGATAATTAAACATCCTAGAACTGTGAGCACAGCAATAAAGGGTCAGCCCTCTAACACGTGTCCCTCCTATCTCTGTGACCCACTTACACACAAGCACACACACGCGTGGGTCGCGTACACATCCCCGCACCAAAAACCACGAAGAACCATTCGCTGCAGCTATCGAAAAGAGATGCACTTATGTGCTAAGCAGAGCACTATCCCTTTTTAAAACTACCAAGTAAAATTTTACTGCGAATACGAACTAAAAGTTGTGGATGTGCGAGTGTTTTTTTGGAGTAAATATCTTGCTAGTGTGCGTCGCGTGTACGTGTTGGTTCTTGTGTGCATTTTTGGAACTTTTCTTTGATAACGCTTGCGTGTGTGCGAGCGTGTATTTATGTGATTTCAATTTTATGGCGAGTCGGTGTGTGGGCAGATTTGAGTTTATACTGCACACAATGACTTAATAATATCTTCACAACTTTGTATCAAAATGGAGTTATCAAAAAATAGTACGGAATGAGAATACAGTGAGTTAAGTTTGATGTAATTCTACGCCTAAACTTTGACTAAAATTCGTATGTAAGTATGCTTAGATTGCTAGAACTTTTGCCGCGCCGTGTTTAGTTTGAAATAGACTATAGACCCATCAGATCTGTTCTCGTAGGTGTCATGATGTGATACTAGCCAGCAGGTCTCTTTGTTTCCAATCTACGAACTGGACTTCAGCTCTGAGGTGTGGAACTGGAAGGAAAAGGGAAACCATCACAAATTTTCCTAAGAAAGTCGTCTAGGACATCCGCTACCAACGACCGACGACCACGACCACTCTGTCAAGAGTAAATACATTTCACGGGACAATTGACACCAATTGGCCTAGTCCCAAAGTAAAGCTTGTGTTATGTGGCCTAGCAACAGATAGAACATCCTTCCAAGTATTGCTTATAAATGGTAAATTATTAATGCACATCTAATAAATAATTGCCTATCAATTTAATCTCATCATTTATATACTTTCGTACATCAATTAAATTATTTCAATACTATTTGTTTAGAAAAACTAGTACTGCAGATAATTCGAAAATATACATCAATCTACAATATACAAAAATACTACAATCACATCAAAAATACTGACTGCACAGCAAATTAATCAGATCGTGCGTAGATGATACTCATTCTCATAGCAAAATAACTTTTATTATCTATTTGGCACCGGAAAATTAGGTACGACGACGAGCGGAGCGAGGAGGAGCGTTAGGTACAATTGCGACCACAACGCGCGAGCTGAGCGAGCGAAGCGAGCGAGCCGCGGAAGCGGCCAGCGAAGCGCCAGAACCTAATTTATTTAGGAAATAATTTGGCCCCTACTAGTGCTGGTTATGTAATTTACTTGATGTTAAAAGTATATAAATGTTGAAAATAAATTGATAGGTATACATATTATGTTGTACTTAATAAATAATAAGATGATATGTTAAATAAAATGCTGTTTCATTTATGTAAACTGCTGTGCGTTATATGAAAATAGAAGCTAGATTTATTAAATAAAAAAGAGTTACAAGGTATGATGTGCGTTATTCATTATTAGCTGTGCAATGATAAAAATGCTTTACTTACTGTTGCGGTTTATTACCTAATATTTTGAGTGGAGTATTTTGCTGTGCAATCAGTAATTTTGATGTGAATTCGGTTTTTTTGGATTAAAAAAAGGACTTCTTTTGATGTGCGCTTAAATACTACCCATTTATAAATGTATGTTAATGGATAGTGTTAAGCGGGAATTCATCGATTAGGGATGTCACTAATTTTCGGTCACATTATTATACTATACCACATCTCTATGGCATTTGACGTTAGCCTATGAGACAGAACTCCTTAAGTTTTCCTGGAGCGCGGCTGTAGGTATATTTAAAATTTAGAAGTCGTGCTCAATAAATAATTTGAAAAGACTTTTGTGGTGCCATCGAGCTGATCTGATAATGGAGTCGGAAACAGACACTAAAACTCCAAGACGCAATAATGTAAACTACATAGCTGTGTTTAGGCTTGTTAGAATATTCTTTAAATAAAATAAATAAATAAATATCATGGGACACTTGACACCAATTGACCTAGTCCCAAACTAAGCAAAGCTTGTACTATGGACACTAGGCAACGGATAAACATAGGTACTTATAAATACATACTTAAATACATATTAAACATCCAAGACCCGAGAACAAACATTCGTATTATTCATACAAATATCTGCACTGGCCGGGATTCGAACCCGGGACCTCAAGCTTCGTAGTCAGGTTATTTTGTATTTAGATGGTGTTCAGAATCTGATGATGGGGCACCCTGGCAGGTACTGGAACTCCAAGATAAAACGACATAGCCTAGCCGTGTTTGGGCTTGTTAGGAGGGTCTTAGGGTGAATTTTCACCAGAGATAATCCATGGTCTGATGATGGAGCAGATGCGCAGTTACCATTAAAGCCGTTTTTTTAGTTTTTAATGTATTCTTAATTGAGCACCCCAATAAACCATGGTAGTCTAGTTGCTCTGCAAAATCGGGCTTGCATTTCTAAGTTTTTCGAAATTCATGTGCAAAATTACATTCGAAATTTACCACGAATTTAACGAGCACGAGCAACCTGCGACGCATTTCAATCGTGTGTAAGTTCCCAATCCATATTGGGCGCGCGTGGGAACTACAGCCCAGCTGAGTTAGTTAAAATGGAACACCACAAATCAAAACAGTCAAATAATAAAAGCATACCTATCGTTATCGTATCGTGTCGTATCGTACTTAAAGTAGGTACTGTAACGTGTGTGTTCTATAAGGAAAACAGTATAGAGGTATCATGAAGTGGATAAATCAATGTAGCTCATAAAAAATCCAATAACAATACCACGGAGGCATTTTATTGCTGCTTTTGTGATAACCAATGCAGCATGTAAATGTAACATACAACATATCTACACCTTAATAGCTGGCAGTCTACTACAGTTCGTTTCTTGCGGAAATTTTTGCCATGCACAGTAAAAGGCAGCGGTAATTGCTTTCCATCAGGTGACCTGCCTACCCGTTTACCCCCTATTATATACATTTTACATAAAGGGAAGACCATGACGTAATATTCAAGAATACCCATGGGAATTAACTGAAATGCTAGAATATCAATTCCACTGCTAGAAAATAATATAATAGTTTAAGTAAGCGAAGCCGCGGGAAAAAGTCAGATAGTAAGGTCTAGATGAACCCTATCACACCCAGGGTTATGCTTTTGGCGCGCTGTCTCTCGTCGGAATGCCCAGTTATTTTTAACTGGCACAGTTAAGTCGGCGTGCGGTTAGCGGGAACGGAGGAATCTGGCTGGTTTCAACTAAATTTTTAACCACCTCTTATATGAGGAATCAGAATTTTTGTTCCAGTTTTTCCCGAGTTCTCTGTATTGATCTCTGTTCTCTTTATTGAAGAAAAAAACAGATACAGACTTCATACGTTAGGTATTTGACTATTTTTTATATGTTTTATAAATTAAAACTTGCCTGTTATAGAATAGAGAAACAATTTTTAAGCTACCATTACAAATATCAAAGTTATAGAAAGGTTTGAAAGTCAAGGTTAGGCAGAGAAAGACATACTTGCATGTGACGTCACACGCAACTAGCGCCATACTTGCTGCGTAGAGAAAAGCGTTTGAGAAAGAGACAGGTAAGCAGATTTGTCAAAAAATCATTATAAATCCAATTTTCAACCGATTTAAGTTTTCTCTTCGCTAAACACTGTCTGTATATTTAAGACATGGCAAATTCAGTTGTCAAATACAGTATTATAACAGGAGTAAATTAACATAATGCGATAAGTATAGCCTACATCCTAAAACAATTCCCACTATTATAATGCGACTGTGTTTCCTGAACTCTACAATTTGGTCGTTTTCAAGTCCAGGGTGAATGAGCATTTACTAGGCAAGCGTGCTCCATCGTAGGCCTCATCCTCGCTTTCCATCAGGCGTGATTGTGGCCAAACGCAAGCCTATACTGTATAAAAAAAAACTTAAAACTAACACTTATCACGCCATAACAAACAATCTGAAGTAAACATTGCAGACTACACAAGGATGCCTTAATACATTGCATTGCTACAGCATTGATACAGCAAGCAGAACCTATTGGACTCACCACTAAGAAGGAGATTTCTATAAATGCGGTATATGTAGGCACAATCTATTAATTTAAATTTAGTAACTGGGTGACCTGACCGTTAAACACAACGCACGATCTACCAAACATGTCCACTGAGGCCAGCCGCTTGTTGTATGAATCGCAAAGCGTACAAAGCGGGCGGACCCCTGCGGTGTTCTTCATCTCAGCATATAAACATTATGCTCCACTCCTGGACACATGCCTCTTCCATAGATTTCCATGTTGACCTAGATGCGGCGAATCTGATCCAGGTTAATCCTGCTATCCTACGGATATCATCCGCCCATCTCGCTGGTGGTTTTCCAACGTTTCGGCTTCCGGATCGGGTCTCCAGTATAGCGTTTTCTGGCTCCATCTATCATCTCCCGCGTGACTGACATGACCTTAGTGTTACTCGTTGGGATTGCGAACAATGCCGTGGCTCTGGCTCTATACCAGGGATGTAACGGATGTGGTTTTATCGGAACCGAAAGCGGAACCAGATGTTTTCAATTTAGTTTATCGGTAACAGAAACAGAATCGGAACCGAAAACGGAACCGGAACCAGAATCGGAGCCTGAGTGATAGGTGGACGAGATGTTAAGGGTAGGTCTACTAAACCTGAGGGTCTATTGTGTATATTGCTTAACGTTTCTGACACTCGCGATTACAATCAAATGATAGTTTTTGCATACAAAACTGTCATTTGATTGTGATCGCGATAACATAATTAGCCCTCTGTATATTTTTGATGTGCGCCGCTCATGTCCAGTCGCCGCGCTAAGTATTGACATCCGATATAACTTCCGTTTTAAAAGGAGCGGATCCGGAACCGAAACGAATGTTTAATATCAAACGGAAGTTCCGACTTAACGGAAACGGAATCGGAACTCCGTAAAATCCCTGTTCTATACGACGGGGCGCGAAACTTGATATCTTCAAGAAGCCTTCCTGCCATACTTTCATGCCAGTTATAGCCGCCATCGCATATATTGTACAAAACAGCTGCATCTCGCAATATACGTCTATACGCTAGGGAAGCCAGTCGGTACCGCGTCAAGAGCTCCAAATAAGACCGACGGGGTTGACAAAATCTATAACTATAATAGCCCTTCAAAAGTTTTTTTTGTATGGATTCTATTTGGTTTACGTAAATCGCAAAGTAAAGGGTTCCAAATGTCAGATGATTATTCAAGGAGAAGGCGCACCAGAGATTTGTACAATAGGATATAATTGTAATCGGTTTAGCGGCTCTCAGGGTATCGCGCGCACCTCTGAGTTTTTCGAAATATAGTGTGAAATTACATTTGAAAACCACGAGTTTTACAGTGAAGGAAATCGTCGTGTGTGTGAAGTTCCCAAACGCACTGGGCCAGCGTGTATACGGCCCAAAACCTTATTCTGAGAGAAGACCTGTGTCCAGCAGTGGGACGCATATACCTGGTGGGCCCTGTAACAGGAGCAAAAAATAAAAACACATAGGTTCTGCTACTCAAATTGAGCTTCTTTAGTTCTGCAACTTTCAAAAATTAAGTAATTTTATCATTATGTTTATTCAAAGAAATCAAATGTTAATTTCCTCTTTTTAAAAGTGCTCGCCAAAAAGTTAAAATTAACAAAAGACCATACAAAACAGCATTACTTGCTAAAAGCGTTTTCGGCATGGCATTAAAAGAGATCTTCAATAAACTTCCGAATATACTGATGACCGAAGATATTCACGATTTTAAAACACAACTATTAAACTTTGGCGGATAAGGTCTACTATTCAATGGAGGAGTATATGCGTGATAGTTTGGCAACTTTTTAGACTTTATTTAGTTTACTGCATCATGACTGAATGTGCCTACCTACAAGACATTTATATTTGTATGCCCTCGGGCGCAGCATAGTGATACAAGTCTATGATTAATGTACCAACTATTTTAACTTATGTTTGTCAAATATATTTTTTTGTATTTGGTATTTTCAATGTATTCTTATGGCATCCAATAGCCTAAATGACATCGCCTCGCGCCTGTCACATAACAAAATGATTGATCTCGCAATACGTTGCTTCTCCAATTAAACTTTAAACTATAATACAAATCATAACACAAGTTATTTTCACTAAATTAGCTAAAAATGAAGAGTGGAAGCTGTGGCTTAATTTTTTTCTCCTGTTACAGGATCCACCTTGTAGAATCTGGATATATCCATAGAAGGCAGAGAAAGACACGAGAGTAAGGTCTCTATAATATTTGTTTGACTTTAAACCCATCGCAATAGCAAGGAAGTTATTTGAAGTAGACGGATATATTATACGATGCGCTGTATGCACGATCGTATTATGGGTGGCCTGGTTAATACAGAACTACATACACGCTAGGGTTGGTGCACGGAGAAATGCATTTTCAAAAACATCATTATCACGAGAGCTCAAAAAGGAAAGTTTTGAGAGTTTGCATGGACAATATAGATGGGTAAATCCGGATCTGAAATTCAAAAGAGTCAATCAGAATCCCTTATCGACTCCTTTCAAATCTTTATCGACTCCGAGGAGTTACTAACTCCGATCAAGCTATTGGATCGAGCGACTTCAATCGGCGATTCAGCTCACTTCACTTTCGTTCAATCACATCGGATCGGATATGTGCCGTCTCGCTCACGCTAATAGAATTTATAATATTATTTACTACCAGCGCTTTAGGAAATACCACCATTGCCAAGTAGAATGCGCCGCAAGAAATTTGACAAAAAGACATGAATAAATGTACTGTAACTGGGTATTTTATTTCTAATTATAAATTATACTATAAAATTAAAGAAAAAAATACATATGCTGAGTGCTTCAGCCTAAATTAAATCAAGATATTTTGACTTTGAACATAACATTCGATGCGCAAGACCAACTCACTTGGCTGGTTTTATTTCTACTTTGATTTGATAGCAATCAAAATTCACGCTATTTAGAGACACGGATGGCCGTGGTTCCGTGACCAATAATTTAGTATGAAACTGTGATTAAGGAAAACTAGTAAGACTTAGATAATAATGTCATGATGGTGTTGTTTCATCTACCTGTATTATATAAAAATGAATCCATATTTTATTTCTTATGATGGTCACGCGATAACTTGAGAATGACTTGACCAACTTTATCCATCTTATTATTTATTTGTTTTCTAATTTATTATTATTATTGTTAGCCTATTCTGTCCCATATCTCGGTATACTCATACTACCTTTTGCCCGCGGCTTCACCCGCGTGGTATTCGGTTATAGCGCGCTGTTCCCTCGGGAACTGTGCATTTTCCCGGGATAAAAAGTAGCCTATGTCAATCTCGGGCCCATACTATCTCTATGCCAGAAATCACGTGGATCCGTCGCTCCGTTTCGACTTGAACTACAAACACACATACTTTCGCATTTATAATATTAAGTATGGATTACTTCACACACACGCCCACGCTGTTGACATCTCATTAATAGCACAAAGGTTCCAACCCTGATACGTGATGCAGTTGGTTCAACTGTACTTGACCAGTATTTAATACTCGTACTTTTAGTATTTTCAGTGCAAAGTCCATGCATTTCCGTAGCGTCGCCATCCCTGGTTAGCAGTGCAAGTGCAGTATTTATATCGCTCCGAATTCTAAAGTGGGATGCGTTTGTGGGGCAGCTCTCCCGTTCTCATGCTGCCCTGGTACATGCTGTTACTGGAGTAGTGCATAAGTACTTAAATCATACTGTTACGCTTCCACGCTTAAAGTATTCATAAAATTAGGTTTGAAGATGGTTTGGGAGCCGGAAAAGATACTATGGCTTTTGTGTAATACATTTGGTATTACAATCGTTTTCACCACTTCTTTCTATCTCACGGTATAAGACGAGGGTAGAAAGAGACGGTGACTACAATCGCGAACGTCAGCGCGTTAGACAATACGGCCTAAAGATAGTTTTTATCCCCGAAAATTTTATTTTATTATATATTTTAGACCGGTTGGCAGGCACATACTTACAAACTTTATTATTTGTACCATTACCTAGTAGAATTACGAATGTGATTATGTTCGTCTTTGACAACTTTTTAGGCAATATTGTCACATTTATCATTGCATCAGAATCAAGTGGTATAGAAGTGGTTGAATCGATTAGAGAAAAAGTACACCACGTTCTGTTCCGGAAAATAACTTAACCTTGTCCGTGAAGATAATACAGGCAAGTGATAAATATGCTATACAATGGGAGGTTTTTTCCGAGATGCTAGCACGCTATGAGACCGACTCTACGATGGAACTGAGAATAATAATGAATTGCACGAAGCTGCTGTAACGATAATCAATGTCAAACCAGCTGATAAACGTACTTCTTACATCATCATCGCTGGAAGACGTCCCTGTTAAATAAAGGTCTGCCCCTTAAAACCCCATAATGAATGATAACTCGCCACTTGCATCCACCAGTTCCCCGAAAATCTCGTGTTGTAGTCCACTTAGTGGGAGGCCTGCCAACGCTTCGTCTTCCGGTTTGTGATCGCCACTCGAGGACCTTTTTCCCCCAACAGACACCTGTTCTTTGAGCGGCCGGCTGCTACTTTAACTTGCTTGCTTCGAGCTAAATATGTTGACTTTAGTTCTTCGGCGAATTTCCTTATTCCGGATTCTATCATGCAAAGAAATTTCGAGCATAGCTCTCCATAGTTTCTTGCGTAACTCTGAGCCTCTCTAAGTGGTCAATAGTCAAACACCACGTCTCAGAGCCATAGGTCATCCATCACTAATACAAACTGGTTACTACCTATGTTAATGCATTTTTTAAGTCAAGTACCTATTTGAAGCAAATTTTGTTCTACAGGAATTGTGTTAAGAATTTATAACTAGTGCCATCCACGAAGACGCGTGATTTTGTCAAAATTAGACATTAATGACATTGCAATAAGAACCACGGCACGCGTCATAGTGAATGACTACCCTAGCTCTACCCATATATAGGTACCTATATTTGTTTATACGAGTATGTAAGTTTATTTAGATCAATTTTGCATGTCGAATTTAACCCACTACAGTGAATAAGGACCATCAGCTCAAAATCTCGTATTAAAAGCTAATCTTGTACCAAAACTTATTCCTTTTTAAAATACGTGTTATATAACGGTGCTAAAACTTCTCAGTAAAGTGTCGGTCACGCTCATCACGTTTTGATGTCCAAAACCCAGGAGTAAAATATCAAACAAATACTCGTGTACTGCCATGAGGCAAGGCAGCCGTATTTGCACGAGGCAAAATACGCAATAATAATATCAACATGCAGCTTCTACACGAGGGCTTTCGAGAAAAGCGTCTATCGGCTTCTAAAAAGACATTCAGTTTATCAACCTTCTTAGGACTCTTCTTTGGGGAGGCATCAGTAGTGGACTGCAATAGGCTGATGATGATGAAGACTCTTGAACTTGTGACGACTGATGGCGAGGCTGAACAGGAAACCTGTGGGATGCGGAGTAGATTATATTAGATCGGTTTCGACTTCCGATTCCGTGAAAAATACGGTCCGGAGTAGTCGTTGAGCTATTTGTAATCAGTTGACGGAAATCGGATCTAAAGCTTAAACTTTTTTTTTATTCGACTGGATGGCAAACGAGCAAGTGGGTCTCCTGATGGTAAGAGATAACTGCCATACATAAATAGCTCTACGACTATTTTCTATCTTGGGTTCTATTTTAGGTTTAGGCTCTGACTTTTCCTGATGTGTCTACGCTTGTTTCTGTTGTCATATCAATCATTCGAAGGTTAACTAGAAGAGATTGTTTTATGGGATAAGTTCGCTTTTGTACATCTGTTTCTCATTGAAATCTGTTTATTTATTATGTGTTTTATGTACAATAAAGAGTTATACATATTATACTAATTCGGACCGTATTTTCACGGATCTGGATCGATTTAACGTAGTGCAAACCCGCTCTTAGTGTTAACAACATTAGCTATGTTGACGACATGGTGCTGGCTGGTCTGCCCAACGGTCACTATATTACGAGAGCTCTTGAACACGTGTGAATACTAAATAACATATAACAGTATAATACTAAAAAACCGGCCAAATGCGAATCGGACTCGCGTATCGAGGGTTCTGCACAAATTTGTTTGTATCTGTGATAATCCAGTATTAGCAGAGCCCCTCTCCCAAGGAAAATGTATGCAGGCCGGACATAAAAAAATACGGGGGACGATTGTTACTCGTGTCCGCAGGAGAAACCCACCACAACCCTGCACGTGTCCCCTGGGTGGTGCTAAACGAGTGACAAACATTAAGGCGATTACAAAAGGTGCCATAAGATTAAATAATAAAAAAATAAGATTTTCAAATAATAAATTTTAGTTGTGCCATAAGAGCTACCTTTATATCAAATTTCAAGTATTTAGAACAGCCAAAAGTACCCTAACTAGGTATCTTGGTTACGGCAATATTATTTGAGTGCTTTGATTAAGAAGTTTAAATTTTTCACTGCTTCAAGAGGAAACAGGTTTAAATATTTGATATTAATAACAGTTTGCTACCTCCACGCGTTCCTGAGAAAAAGGGTTTTGACAGACGGACAGAGAAACGAACGGACAAACGGACAACAAAGTCCTATACAGGTGTCCTAATCCTGCCGTCGCTTTATGTTTTTAACCCCCGACACAAAAATAAGGGTGTTATAAGTTTGACCGCTATGTGTGTCTGTGTGTCTGTCTGTCTGTCTGTGGCACTGTAGCTCTTAAACGGGTGGACCGATTTGAATGCTGTTTTTTTTTTAATTGTAAGCAGGTTTTTTGGCTATGGCTCTTAGACTGTCTGTTTAAAAAAATATATATACCTCGTTGAGTTTCTTACCGGATTCTTCTCAACAGAGGTTTTTCCGAACCGGTGGTAAGTAGTTTTTTTTTGACATTGATAATTGCTTGTTATTAATAGCCTAAATTGAATAAAGAAAGATATTTTGACTTTGACTTTAGAAGGATTCCGTTTTAAACTTTACCATTCCATTTATTAGGTTCCTCTATATTTAGGTAATAGTTAATACTTACTATTACTACACCAGCCTGCGTACCACCTGCTTGCACAAACTTAGGTATTCCGTTGGTCTTGCTCCATTAACTCTTCATTATGTGGCGTCCGAACTGCAAATATTAAATTGTGTCGCACAAACAATATTTTTGGTGTCAGGTTAAAGGAAATGTCTAGTCATTAACTAGTTTTAATGGATTATCGACGCTCATGCGAGTCGCGATTCTTTCACAATATGGATTCCACACAGTTGCTTTTGATCACATTCCTTATTCTTCGCAGGTATAATTGACGAAAATCAGTTAAAAAGCTAAATTTACGTAGTACATTGTACAGTTTATGTGTGCAACGTTCTCTGACGCTGACTGTACAATGTACCTACATGGGAAATAAATTGATAGCTTTTTAACTGATTTTCGTCGAGGTACTACTACCTTAAGGAATGTCATCAAATGTGTGGATGTTTTAATGGCATGAGCGTCGAGTTTTAATTATCTACGAACTTTCCTATTATTGTAATAGCAATAATTGATTAATAATACGCAATTTGGTTGTTGAATAATATGACTCATTAACTTTTTGTCAAAATTTATTGAAGATATTTTTATGCTTCCTTAGCCTTATGCATTTAAATGAACTTAGTAGTAGTTATTTTATGGTTTCGCAGCCAAAATGGCATAAACGGAACCCTTATAGTTTCGCCATGTCTGTCTGTTTCTGTCTGTCCGTCCGCGGCTTTGCTCAGGGACTATCAGTGCTAGAAAGCTGTAATGTTGCACGGATATAATGTAGCAACAACGAGTTTGCCGACAAAATGGTACAAAAAAATGTAAGTAAATTTGAAAAAAAAAATTTTTAGGGTACCTCCCCTAGACGTAAAGTGGGGGTGTTTTTTTCTCATCCAACCCCATAGTATGCTCCTACAAAGTACCCAGTTTTTTAGAGCCAGTTAAAAATCAAAATTCTTAGACGCGAAATGAAAAGATACAGTCAAAAGAAAAGTGTTACCATACAAATTGCTGAGGAATTAAAACTATCAGTAATCAGTTATCAGTCATTTATTTGCTCAAAAATGGTATGTACAATTGTACAGATAGTTGTTTTAGGTTTATGGAGCTATTATTACATGTTTAGTTGTAAAGGCATGCAAATATAAAACTAGTGTTGTGTATCGCATGCACAAGTTGGAATACCATTATTTAACAACGTCATTAAAATATTCTTGAATTGAATAATAGGTTTTAGTTGTCAAAAATGTATATAATTCATGTTTAAATTTTTTAATGCAGTTTATTTTCAAAATTGCCATATGTAATTTATTAAATATCCTGGGTGCCATTCCGTATATACTTTTAATTATTATAAATAATAAGCGTTTATTCCAGACCAGGGTCCTTATTATAGATTGCTAGTCCATAGATTGTTAGTAAATTCTCATTTAAAAGGGTTAGTAACACAAAGAAATTAAATTATCATCAAAATTACTAATTGATTAATTATTACAAAGAAAAGCTGTTTTATATGATTTACACTTAATTTTACCTTCCTGGCGCACGCTGTTAAATTTGGTATGCTGTTAAGTTAAGGTAATGCCAGCTTTCGTATAAATTAAAATATAATATGAAGATAGCTCTTACAGCACAGCATAAGAAAAGTCTGAAAATCTTAATTATTCATGTCCGAAAGACCCTACATTGCGTGCCTACATTTAGCTTGTAAGAGTAAAGCTCTGATAACCGAGGTATTCAAGCTACCTACGAATTGGTACAGCACCCACGATGCGTGTCAGATACTTGCACTTGATTGGTGCTTTTTTCTAGCCTGATATAGTGCTCTATTGATGGGCAAAGGCCTCTCCTCTTGACCACACCTCGCGGTCTGGCGCAATGTCAGGCCAATCCCTTGCATACGCGTCCAGTCCAAATTGTCCCGTCATCTTCTTCTCGGCAGAAAACAAAAAGGTACAGAAGTCATTCTCATATACGAGTATGTACTTCACTTTTCACTACGCTCGGCGGGGGCTCTAGGGTTGTCAACTATGGACTATGGCTTGTGCACAAGAAACTATCATGGTAGTGGCACTCGTATCTATCGTTTGATTTATTCCTGAGAATGAAACGGGAAGAATGGAAATGTAAATTAATAATTTTAATGTTAATGTCATTGTTATTTACAAATTTGTCACAGAAAATATCTTGCGGCGATTTCGACATTGGCAAAATGCACGATTATTATAAAGTGTAATAAATTCGCATTCTCCATTATTGCACAAAAAAGTTCACAGACGCGTGTCTCAAGCGGATGGCACTCGCGTTCGCAGTGCTCCCAACCGGTCCGAGATTTCGTGTCCGTGAGCACTGGTCTATGTGTGCGTTGCTCGAGCGCACTTTGTATGTAGAGTGATTCCTGTACTTATCTGTTTTGTGTTCTCGGTCTGCCTTGCTGTCGATGGCCAGTCACGTGACCCAGTGACAGTATAAGCCCACTTCTGTGTGTGCATGCGACATATGATACGTGTCCAGTCCAGTTCCATTTGAGGTTGGAGGTCAGCCATAAATAAAGTCACGGGGGTATACAGGAACGATTTTCATAGCAATAGGTGTGAAAGGGGGGGGGGTTCTAAATGGTCGAAATTGGTGTGACGTACTTAATGCATGGCCCCTTATAGTAGAGGAGGCCAAGATGCTAAATGTATATTTACTTGAGCGTCGTGAGGACCTATTGAATTTTGTAGATTACTTAATAAAAAAAAGTTAATTTATCTTTCCCGTTCCAGTGGTGTCCCCAAATCCCCCTCTTGGCCTCCCCTACTATTAGTAGTCTTTCTCCCAACGTCAACTATCCTTGTTTTAGAGCGTAGTTTTTATTATTTTCATCACACTTGCTCGTAAACAGTGTCGTAACATGCAGGCTACCTTGGTTGCAACCCCCCAAATGTGATGAAAAACATTGTATGTCGCACGGGCGGTACTAGAATTACGAACATCGACTCATTAAAGCCTCAGTCTTCAACTTCGGGCTTCTAATAGACTCTCGTTCGTAATTCCTTATTTACCGCCCTAAGACATAATGTACTATTACCTAGCTATATATTTACCTACGATAATATTTTTTGAGCCTAGCAACAAAATATTTCTTGTCTATATTAATATGTATGCTAAATATAGTCGCTGCAGCTGCATAGCGGCACGATGAGTAGTCTCAATCTGGTGACCGTAGACGCATATCCGGCGCCAATGTTTGGGCCAACGTTGGCGCCAATGTTTGTTCATGAAGCGCCAGAATGACAGGATCACTTTAGAATCTTTCGTTGAAATTTTATTTATAATGGTTATGTTGATTCCATTTAATTCATTGCAATGATATCCTTACTATTATAAAGGGGAAAGTAAGCTTGTTTGTTTGTTACGCTTTCACGCCGTAACTACTGCACCGATTCCTATGAATCATATTAGAAGTCCAGGATGTTTTTTATCCCGAAAAAAATTGCCGTTCCCAAGGCAAATTATAATCTTGAACAGAAACGTTTGTTCATCAAAATTAAAAAAATGAAAAGTGTTTACAGAGGTGTTCAATTAAGGGTTATTTTGATTTTACACCCTTGCAGAATAAGTCTTGGTTTATTTTACACCACCTTGTTTAAGCATTTATTCATTGCCTAGTACCTAGAGTAGATTTGTTGATTTTGATACTAGGTCAATACTATTTATAGTAATTATCCCATAATAATCATCGCCCAACTGCTGGGCACTGACCATATAATTCCCAAGCAGGTCCAATACATACCATTGAATTCCTTCGTAAGTTTGTTACATGTTGTTTAGTGTTGTTACCTACAGGTAAATCCCATACCAAATGCTGGCGCCAACATTGGCGCACCTGGCAGTGGCTGGGGCGCTGCAAATAGCCACATTGTCTCCCTGATCGCCTTGACTGACATTTATTTATATTCGAATCACTGGGTTTGATTATATGAGCTTTTGTCGAAGCGCAATAGCCAAGTTTAAGAGAAAAAATGTACCAGTAGCATAAATTGAAAATACAAACTGAAATATAGATGCACAGAAAAACCAGAAAAATAAGACCAGCACTGGGAATCGAACCCAGGTCCTCGGTATTCCGTACCGCGTGCTATACCGCTATACCACTCCTGGTAAACGTATTACAGTGGCCGTGGTCACAAGTAGACTTAAGTATGGGGTGTCAACGGTACTATTTGTGATCTAGTGCGGGTAGTTCGAAGGACTCGCGCTGCTAGGCAGACTTGACACCCCAAACTTCAGTCTACTCGTGACCACGGCCACTGTAATGTTGCCGTAACGCCGAGGTAAATATTACTCGTGTGTGTTAGCGTGATAAGTCCCGTTTGTGGTAATTTACGAGTAGTTAGGTTAGGTTAGGTTATCGCTAAAGCTAGAAACACACTGACGGTATTCTGTTAGAGGTGAGACGTATTTACTGGAATAGGTTTTTGGAATAGGTTTTGGCTTGGACGCGTGAGTACGCGATCCCGCCCGCGATTCTTTTAGCGTACGGCGGCTGACAACTTTCCGCCAACTTGAATACAACCATGATGCTCGCGCTTGGAACTATTCCCAAAACGTCCGGAAACTTCGGGTCTTCGGGATCGCCCGACTCGCCCTAGCCACTGCGCGATGAATTCCAGGAAAAACGAGCGATTTATCATTTGTTCAAATAACACTTTAAGCATGAACAAAAAAAGTCTAAGTAGTTTCTTTTGATGACATTTCGGTAGTTCGATATTCGTAAAACCACTAAAACTAGTACGGTGTATACGCAATCACGGAAGCGCATTTACGGGAATCATTTTGTTTACGCAATGAGTCAATTGAGTTAAGTACTCGTAGATACTCGTGGACCTAGACTTTGGATCTAGTCTTTTTGTGGACGCGTACTCGCAAGACTCAGTCCGCGTTTTGCCTAGTACGTCTCACCTCTAATTCTGTGTGCCCTCTTTCATGTTAGCTCTAATATTACAACCGGTACCGCCTCCGCGCCGCACTGCACCGGCCACCGCTCTCTGTGTTTCAAGCTCTAGGACTCCGCAATGTAAACGCAGTAATCTTATGAATTTTTTGCACGTTACATCATTGGCCTACGTATATGCCCAATGCTGGGTACTTGCTTCAACTGAACACTAGTTAGTATTTGAAAAAACATTTCAGTTGTTCTGTGTGTGTCATTTTTGAGCTTTCACTTTTTTCAATCGCAATCGTCGTTAAATAAAACAACAGACAGACTAGAAGATTTGAAAAAAGAGACATTTTTTTTTTTTGGACTTTGCTACCTCAGCACTCCGTCGTGTATGAACCGATTTGGATTATTTTTAATATGCAAGAATTTACTTCAGATTAGTCCAGTGTGAACTTTATCTAAATCTGTTTAGCAACTATGTTATTCACATTTAGAGTCACTTTGTGTTTCAGCTTTTCGAATGAAATAACAACGCATTTTAAACTACAGGGTAAGAAATAAATACAACGATTTACATTAAATAGGTATATATTAAATTTAATTCCATCGATAACATCGAAAAGGGCGCTGGCCCGCTTAAACTAACATTATTGTCAGAAAATATGTTTTAGGTCTCATGTCATACATTCTTTTCGACAGTTGTAAAGCATCTTACTTTAAGAGTGTCAAGACAAATAATGGAAATAAAAAAGTCGACAAAAAAAAACAAGAATATTCTACTATAGTCAGTTCGAGATGTATTGAAAGTAAAGTGCATTGACCCTTAATAACAACACTTGATACTTCAGTAATGCACGCAAAATATAGTGGGTACAGTGAAATGTGGAAAATTTACCTTCTGTGAGCAACTTACCCATAATATACGAGTACAAAATGTGCCATTGCTGTGAAGTTAGGTAGCTGTACAAACTCCTGGTAAACGTTTGTGTCATTCTGGCACTAAAAGTAGACATTGGTAAAGTTATTTACAAAAGGCAAAATTGCCATATTGAACAGTGCTTTAGTAGTTATAAGTCAGCCGCAAGCTCGACCCACTACAACCTTGTCTCAGTAAGCCATTATTATGTACTTTTGAAAGAAGTCACTGGGGCATTTCTTCTGAAAAGGTGCACATTTATTTTGCGGCTGTTTACTTACAGTAAAATAAAAACCAAAGAAAATGTATGAAATAGGAACTACATTTTACAAAATTATACTCATATTGTTGTTGCACACAAAGTAGCGCCTTCGTTTAATTTATACAATTTTTTTAATTCTACTGAGTGTTTTTAAATGAATCTTGAAAATTTTAGCAAGCAATTAGGTTAGTTTGAACAGCCTTGTAATGGTATTTTATCGAAAATTTGTATTCAAAGTATAGTCACGCCTTCGACGCTTTCACTTTGAACACGAACTTGTACGGATTTTTTAACAATCGCAATGAAAAAAAGAAAATCATTTACATGGATTATCAGTCAAACTAATCTTAATACTTGCAGGAATGTTCCAGACTAATTCTTAAGCTTTGCTAATAAGAATGAAACAAAAATAATAACGATAAATAGCGAAAATAAAAATAAAATTTGTTTTAAAAGTAGCCGACACTCAAGCAGTAAGTCTTTGGCTTACAGAATAGATAGTTTGATCTCCTTATGTAGCACCATCTGGACAACGTAGATAAACGAAATAACTCATAAATAGTTAAACATAAAATCAACAAAGTAAAAAAAAAAACATGAACAGAGGTTTGACATGCACAATCATAACCTCAGAATACAGTAGTACATTTTCAGATAAAGAAACTTTTTTAACAGAGTTTGTTATTTTATGTGGCATCACAAATATCTGTCACGTTTTAGCAGTACTTTTTGTTTTTTTTTCTGATTAAGTGCCCATTAAGTATCCTAAAGGCAATAAAATACATAGGTATAGGCATAATTGAACACTTTAAAGATTTCAAAATCTTTATTTTTAATCACACAATTTTTATTTAACATTTTTTTTTTCAAAATTTTAACATCGTTTTAACAATCTGTCATAAGTATACCTACGTTATACAAAAAAAATGTAAGTAAGTAGTGAAAATATATCTTTATGCAGGCGAGAAAAGGACGGAGCATAGTGACTATATTATAACTTCTACGCACCATGAAATATTTCAATACTCAAGATATACTCGAATGTCTATGAAATGGTTTTTTTGCATTGATGCTTATTTCTGGTGAGTAGATGCTATTTTCTCATCGTTGGTTTCTAGTATGGTAACTTTTGTGAGATAGGCAGTTGCCAGCCCTAGGGCGTCTCATTGGGCATGATGATTGCTGGCAAGTTGCCAGCCCTAAGTTGTCTCAGTTGCAATAATGTTAGGGCTGGCAACCAATCTATTTTTAATAAACTTTTATTTAAGCAACATATAACTTCATTCGAACGTTATACGCAATTAAGTAGCATACATTTTTTACCTTTTTATAAATACACCGTGTAAATCGTCCATTACATACAACAATGATTTAATCATAATTAATTTAAACCTTATTTAAGCTTAAAGTAACGTAGTCATAAAAATTTAACAAAAAAGAATTAATAAAGGTACTTTTTAGGAATAAAATTTTAGAACTCAACAAAATTAAAGTTTAGATAGCTCCTTGTTAACCCTATTTTGCTAACCCGTAAAAATTAGCGTATAACTTCTATTATGTACATATATCGATTAATTTATTATAAAAATGAAGATAAAGATTTTTTACATAAGCTTAACTAAGAGACACAGATAATCTTTAACTAAAAGCTCTTTTGATGACATCTTGTAAAAAAATGTGGCAAACTTAAATTTGTAAAACAAAACAGAATCGAAAACTTATGACAGAGTAGGTAGATGTTGATATTTGCAATATTAAATTCAACCAAATTTACAATATTCTACGTTTCCTCCTATTAAATATCAATCCGTACATGAAAATGGTTTTAAAATCAGTCTCCCGAATATACGTCTCATTTTCTTATCTGTTTTGTCAACTCTGACGTATAAAATTATCTAGTGATGCTAGCGACATCTACTGTGGGTTTTGGCAGACTTCAAAATAAGGATCAATACTCTGACACATGTGCAACGTCAGCCAGCGGCGCCACTGTCTATGCGTAATCCTATTTTTTCATAAGATTAGTTAAATTTTTAGGCACGAACACTTTCAACACTTTGACGTACCTAGGCATTTGGTGTTTATGTAGATCCACGAAGAAGATAAGAACTCCTCAATCCCAAGCTTATTTTTAAATGAATCAAGATAAACTTGCCTAAATTTAGAAACAATCTTCTACTCCAATCAATAAAATGAAATCTAGAGCTAGAGCAGCCTTAGTGTTAAAACTAGGAGCCTATGCTACGTATTTTTTACACGAAGATGACGCGCAAATGCGTATTTGTCCTGCCTGCCTAAATTTTTTTCTATAAATTGACGCAAATTGTACACCATCTTTGTTTATCAACAAGCTTATACTTTTTGTACAACGCGCGTTTTCTACGCGTAAAATACAGGTGAATGTTTTACGAAATATTTTTTTTTTATTTAAACCTAGCTCAATTGATACTAATAGTAAATGCCCATATTTTGGATCATTCTAAATAGAAATTTTTATTTTTATTACCAACTAGCAAAGAGTTCCGGTATCAAAAAAAGGAATTTTGAGAGAAATAAATTTTGTAACCGAACTTGACTTTTTTTAATTTAGAATAATCATGTTGAGAGTTGTTCAACGGAGCTGGAGACATTAGTTTTGTATCACGTATAAAATTCTACTCTGTATACTTGCATAGGCTCAACAATACGTATGATTGCGTTTTCAAACTGTACTTGGCAGTGACTGAGCTACTGCGAACTGAACCGCCATTATTGAGATCACTTCATTGCGGTCAGAACTCGCTAGAGTCGCTACTTGTGCCGACTTGTTGGTGAAAAACAAATTGCGAAAAATTTCCGTACCTGATACGCCGCGGCACATTTCATCATCCCGTATCACCTGTATCGTACCCAAACACGGATCTTTGCGAAACGTTAAATATCGAATCGTCTGAAACTTTGCAGCCGTCGTGCTGTGTCGATACGTAATGACAAAAGAAATCTGTGTAGTCATGATACGCGGTGAAGATACGAGACGGGGTACGGTACGCCGTGAAGATACAAAATGTACGCATTTATTTGGCGTCTTCAAATGCCTATAAAAAGACAAAGTTCAAGAAGAGGCAACATTACAAAATTACAAATATCATTTGTATTCTCTTCTTAACTTGATTATTTAGTGAACTCAGACAAAATAAAAAGTAAGGCACAGAATTATGCGAACAACAACGTATAGGGTAAAACTATTCTTCGTCATGCATACACAAGTCGACTGGTAGAGATCCCTTAAAGGAATAATCCGCCTTTTTACTTGTATCTCAACGTTTGTCAATTGTCCTAGTTTTTTTTTGTACAATAAATTCTTTACATACAAATGACAACACATGAAATGCGAGTCTTAGTTTTACTGGTGTTACAAATACTTCTTTTAATTTTGTTCTGAGTTACTGACACCTTCCATTTTTTTTTAAAGCTAAAAAACGAATTACAAAATATTAAAATTTCCAAGCACCAAAAGCCTTCACTAGCAACGACGACAGATGGACTTACTATTAAAACTATCCGTAATATAAAATAAAGAATATAATCACAAAGTATTTTGCTAACTATTCTTAACGTAGAAACGCCACTGTTCGTCAAAGTTTTTCTTTATCACACAGTATAAGACAGAACTCTCCAGAACATGTTACCTGAAACAAATAAAAAAAATGGTTAGTTTATAACCCATAAAAATTATATGAAAATAAGAGGCGGGTCCATATAAAACAAGGCCCTTAGTAATCTTTTTTTACCCGAATTCCATGTGTCGTTTGGCTAAATTCACAACTATTAAACTACTCCCATATGCATTTTAGTTATAAGATGACATTTCAAGTCAAGACTAACTTTATGACTAACGAAATTATAGAAAATAAAATCACACGAAACGAAGAGATTTTGGTTATAAAAAGCGTTAAACAAGTGTCTTTAAAATACCCCAGAATATTCCAATAGATATTGATCGATTGTATGAAACATTGATCGATATTCAAAGTGACGTCAGTTTGCAAAGTTATTGAACCCAAAATATCTGTGAAAAAACTTTACAGGCGTGCTTTCAAACTAACAAATTAAATACAAAAGCGTCACAAACAAAAAAATGTTATCGCAAAAATATTTTGTTTTTTATGATTTCTGTCGCTTACGTATTTAAGCAACGAAATATTCTGGATGAATTTGAACACTAGCTTTAATGTCGACAATTTTTTACGAAAAAAAAGAGAGTAAATAAGTTGCAAGATTTGCCTACCGACTCCAGAAAGAGGATGTTCTCAATTAGGCTGTATTTTTACCCGATTGCCCGAAGGAGGGTGTTTTACGAGTGTATAAATGTATGTATACATCCTGCATACTGTATATGAAACGTGTCCTATTTTTGGGGCATTTTAAAAAAATGATAGTGGGTAAAACGAGCAGGCGGGTCAGGATGGAATGCAATCACCGCCAACCATGACTGCCCCTTAATACTCGTAAGTTGAATTACAGATGCGTTGCCGGCCATCGCCTATTCTCGACATCGTCGCATGGATCTCAATTCAGAGAATAATAAAAATGAACTTCTGCAAAGGCACAGAATTAGTAATAGTACAAGTAGCAAAGGGCTCTTTTACACGTCACTTTTTACCGTTCCGTAGCAAAAATGGCAAATCGGAACCCTTATAGTTTCGCCACGTCTGTTCTATCTATCTGTCTGTCCGTCTGTGGCTATCCTAAAAAAAAACATGATCGTAGGAAGTAGGAATATCAAATTTACAAGAAAACCTATAACGGCTAAATTTGCTTGAGAGTTATTAGTAGTTTAAGAGTAAATAGCAGCCTAAAGTACAAAATATAGACTTAGACTTAAGTTTCTATACAAAATGCAATATTCTTAGAAAAATATTACCTGATTTTTTTGTAACGGCTACGGACTATCTTGGGCGTGTCCGACACACTCTTGCCCGGTTTTTTTTATACTGACAGCGCTTTCGGAAAGACCATCATTGCCAAGAAGAATACGCAGGACGAAACTTCTGTTTACCGTTCTGCGGTGGGTCAGAATAACGGTTGGACTATTCACTAAACTAAACAGTGGTCTCCAAAATCTCAACCTCATGGTCGGCTGAACTATGTCGCCGATTGCATAACCGCGGAAGCGACTCGACCGACTTTCACACTTATGCAACTCAAAATTCGACTTATGCAAGCCCCAGAGACCCAATGTGCCAGTAAGTTACGTCATTTTGGCTAAAGTTTAATGTTAGTAGAAAGTGGCACGCGGGAAATGTCAATAATGACTGCTGTGCGCTGTGCTGACACAGTTTTGTGATGATAGTGATGGCTGTGACGATGATGTGATAGTTTGTTGTGATCGGTTTTATCGATCTAGATATAGGAGATTGTAGTTTGACTGTAGTAAAAACAAGTTAAATCATTGGTCGATTCGTGTTAAACCGAGTTATGTAGTGTGTGTAGTGTAGTGTCAAAATGTATGGAACAGGCTTAAAACCACTCCTTTATGAGGCACTATGAGGCTGACATGTCCGCTTCGCGGTAAATCGTTTGTTTTCTTTTTTATAACTTATTAACATGGTATTGGTAAGTAATTTTTTGTAATGTTACTAACAAATCTGCATCAATTATGCTGTCTGATGAATAAATAATTTGAACTTAAACCAGGTTTAGCAACTAAATCTAGATTTGACTATCCAGCAAGTCATTAACCATTTAGACTAGTTTACTAATATCAAAAAATATCCTTACATTTTGATACAAATAACCTACTTCGAGTGTTTTAGCAAGTGGCCGTTAGGAGCCTGCAGCTTGGGAACTTTGATTTTTGGGGTTCTATAGGTACCGTAAGGTTACAGTTAGAGCCCTATTAATGTCGCTAGACGTCCGTACGTACATCACAGGGCTGTATCTTATAAACCGAAGGCTTAACTCGTTGCCAAATGATTTAAAATGGCAACGTACATTTTGCTTAAAAGAAGGGCTCAAGTTTTGTTGACAAATTTCGATTTTGCAATTTGTATCTCTCTCAATATAAACATAAGTGTTTTTATGCTAATTTCTTTGTTTGTTTTCAATGTTTTTGTCCCACTTCTAATCCTCCCAATTAGCTTGAATTTAATACTTATTGTACTTTTAATAAAAACCTCCAGTATATTTCCGCCACCTAGTTTGAATTAGTTCTATGTCTAAAAAGTTGTCTGGCATAGAAAACTTTTAAACTATAAGATCGCCTATAATTATGTCTACCAGCATTTTGTCTTTTTGTAAACTTATTATACTGATTCATGTTGTTCAATAAAATATTAATGGTAGGTTTAGCAGTAGCGTACCTATAACAAGATAACTTTTTTGACTTAATAGTGTTGTTTAGCTATAAGTTTTGTTTGGATTATCTTTTAGTACAGTTTTTTGAAGAACGGACCCTCAAAGTGCATATTTACCAATCATGACGACCGGATGGCCAAGTGGTTAGAGAACCTGACTACGAAGCTTGAGGTCCCGGGTTCGATTCCTGGCCGGGGCAGATATTTGTATAAATAATACGAATGTTTTTTCTCGGGTCATGGATGTTTAATATGTATTTAAGTATGTATTTATCTAAATTAAGATTGGTTTTTTGGAATCTTTTTGTATTTTTTATTTCAATTCCAAATTTTTACTTTTACGGTCATCCCGTAAAACCTAAGTTGAAAATACAATATATTATATTGGTGTAGCGGTATAGCACACGGCACGGAATGCCGAGGACCTGGGTTCGATTCCCAGTGCTGGTCTTATTTTTTTTTCTGGTTTTTCTGTGCATCTATATTTCAGTTTGTATTTTCAATTTATGTATTTATCTATATAAGTATATTTATCAGTTGCCTAGTACGAGTATCCATAGTACAAGCTTTGCTTAGTTTGGGACTAGGTCAATTGGTGTCAAGTGTCCCATGATATTTATTTATTATTATTTATTAAATGTCAGTTTTACCGAAATTCCCGCTTAGACTCAGCAGCAATGTCATAGGAAAAAACCACAAAAAAACATGAAAGAACGATTCTTGCACAGACAACTATTATATCGTTATCACTACTTTTTCCTCCTGTTTATCAATGCACAGCTCCAACATTATCAGCGAGTGCATCAGATGCAGAGTGCAATGACCTTAGTTTCGGCGCCATGGTTCAAAGACCCGCTGTGTGATTTTTTTCCGATACGCGTACGGACTAAACGTTGTTCTACGACCTTGATTTTTTAGGCGTTCAAAAATAAGTATCTATTCGAACCACTCAACAATATGTTACTACGGCCTTATTGCGTCGGAATAACAGTCTGTGGTACATGTTTTTGAAACTTTGAATAAGTTTATATTTTTACACTTGACTGTACCGTCAGCACGGTTACGGTGCTCAAAATGATCTACGCACGACTATACTGTCAAAGAAAAAGAAAAAAAAAGATAGATTAATCCAAAGTTATAGATAGATAGTGTAGAACATTTTGAGAACCACAACTGCTCACCTACAGCAGCCAGCAGCCAGCAGTCAGCTCTTGATTATGGGTTAAGGTATTGGTTACTTCAGGTGTTACTTTGCGGATCTCCATTTAATGAACCCAACGCTTAAGTAAGGGAGAAACAAGGTGAAAATCTTGTAATTTCTTGTGGAATGTATTTTTCACGTTATCAAAAATATCTGAAAGGTTTAAAAAAATGGTAAAATCGACTAATAAAACAATGTTTCAGTGAACGGTGGCGTGATGATAATATGGAGTAGTAGCAGTGCGTACGCGCACCGTAATGTCAATGCATCCACGAGGAGACAGCGAACTACGAAGCAGTGGAGGAGGCATTTTGAAATAGACAATTTTGCCGGGAACGCATAAAAAAGTTAGCATAACGCATACTTAATGCTTGACCAGGAAAAATAGAAAAAAAAAAAAATTATCACTTTTTTTTGCGTTCCTCTAAATTTGTCCCTGAGATCTAGAGTGTCAGATAAATGTAATTTAGTACAGGTATTTATTGTTCGACGAGTTTTTTAGGTTATATTCCTAAGTATTTACAACTACTCCGTCAGTTAGATGCATCATCATCATCATCATCATCATATCAGCTATAGGACGCTGTTGGAGATAGGACTCCTCATAAACCTAAAGTTGCTTCGGTTGGAAGCGGTCTGCATCCACCGTGAACCCGCGGCTTTAACCTGCAGGTCATCCGTCCATCTCGTTGGTGGACGTCCTACGCTGCGCTTGCCGATCCACGCGCATGCGCAGTTAGATTATCAAAAAATGTTGGACACGAATTTTTTCAATTGTCAATAATTAACTGAAAAATGATTAAGTAATAGCCCGTTAAAGTTACGTGTGACCTCACGCTTTGGTGCACTTTTTAATTAGGCGTGACGTCACAACCCCAGTCCCGAACTTGGACACATTTTATCTTTGTCATTTGATGTTTTTTTTAAATAACTTATATATGCATCTAGAATATTATTAGGCGTTCTAAAAATAAATTGTGACTATTAATAAATAAACGATATGAATATGAATAATTCATGACATCTTTATCTGATAACAACAAGTATCTGTATAATCCTTTACATATATTATCAGTCAGCAACTTTAGGGCATTCACAGCAGATAAGGACTTATTTTATTTTTGTGATTGTGGGTTAATTAAAAATGCTACGTTATGCAATAGAATTTACGCCACGATTGCTTCTGGGTCAATCTAGATATTAATTACAATTTAACTTTCTTTGCCAATCGAACTAATTTGGTAATTTGAAATAACAATTTCGAATTATGTTTTAAATATTACAAAATCAATATGTTTTGATTAATTTTGTTTTATTTAAGCCATTCGACGAGGAACCGCTGTCAGCTTTTTAGCCACAATGCCACGAGAGCCATTTCTAGTATTTAGTTTTAAGGAACTAAAGGGAAATTGAAGGTTTTGGTTTTTAAATGACATTTTAGCTATTTAATGAAATATTAGCAATTATTCTAAAAAATATAATTAGTCCGTCTGCTATAACCGCCTTACAGATACTCGATACTAGCATGCTAGTACCTGAAGTAGTGCCACTAAATAATCATGCTTAATAGTAGCACGTGTCCTATACACACATGCTAGTAGGTAGCATTTGCTCAATAGTAGCATGCTTTCGTGCTAGTAAACAGCATGTGTAACAGTAGCTAGATTATCATAAAAAAAATTAGACAAGATTTTTTTTTTATTCGACTGGATGGCAAACGAGCAATTGGGTCTCCTGATGTTAAAAGATCACCACCGCCCAGGCCCAGGAGTATTGCAGATGCGTTGCCAACCTAGAGGCCTAAGATGGGATACCTCAAGTGCCAGTAATTTCACCGGCTGTCTTACTCTCCACGCCGAAACACAACAGTGCAAGCACTGCTTCACGGCAGGATTAGCGAGCAAGATGGTGGTAGCAATCCGGGCGGACCTTGCACAACCACCTGCACCTTTTCTTTTGTCAACCAAACAAAAATGACAAAAATAAATCGTCAATCGGGAGTGAGGGCCTGTGATGTCACGCCGTACGACACTTTTTAGCAACGTAAGAAAAAATACGTGTCCAATATGTTCTGTCAATCTAACTAAAAAACTAAATATATTTTTTTTACCCAAGAAACCACTCAATTGTTACTCGCTATTAATGAATAACATTTTTTTCTCCGATAAGGTACCTACACGCTAAATGACACATACGCAAAATGGTATTCACTAGTGATGGGCCGAGCCGAATGTGTGGTTTGAACCGAATACGAACTTCGGCCGAACATTCGGTAAAAATAAAAAACTTTTTAACAAATCAATTTTATTTTATACTTTTTTCCCACCCTTGGGGTGTTTTTTTTTCAAATGTATATAATACCAACTTCAAGGTATGCCCTATCTAATAAAAAAAGAATTATGAAAATCAGACTACTCTGTAAAAAGTTATGCCTGGTCATACAGTACAATCAGCGACTGAACAATCAATCATCCCCTGTTTCCTACCCTTAGAGTAGGAATATTTGTTCCAAATTTAAATAAGACCACTTTCGGGGTATACGCTTTCCAATAAAAAAAGAATCATCAAAATCGGAGTACTCTGTAAAAAGTTATGCGTGGTCACACATAAATATATATATATACGCGTCGACTTGAGAACTCGGCTGAACTTCAGTTGGATAACCTGCCTCTTAATAATAATAATAATAGGAGCAGATAGATTGTAAAATTTGATTGTTAGGTTGTGAACATTGTGAACCAAAAACTTTTTTTTTTAATCAATTTACGAATTGTAATCAAGATGTTTATTAAAAGAATAGGTTTCGGCTGAATGCCAAAGTTCAGCCCACGCTGCCGAAATTTGGTTAAACCGAATGTAAAACGAATTTCGGCCCATCCCTTATATTCACGCAAATAGACGCCTATGCAGAATGACAGACACACATCGCCTGCGGCTCACTTCGTCAAACCACACTCGTATAGGTAGTGCCACATGATTTCGATTCGATTCGATGTTCTCAATGGCTCGATTTTGTGCTACGAGAAATTTGTGCTACCTATTATGTACATGGCTAAACATTATCACAAAACTACCGCCTCCAGCGTCTGACATTGCTTCGCGAGTCGCCGGCTGTGACGTAACGCATCCCGAATGTAGGACATTAATGAAGCCCCGCCCCCAACGCACGCATGAGTGAAAGTGCGCGCGCATACCGCGCACCGCGCCGGCGCGGCCGGACGCGCGCTTGCGCATGCGCGCATGCGCTTTGAGGACATTCTTCCTGTACACACATGCGCTTCGGGGAGGGGGGGCATGACCCAGCATAATTAAAGTAAGGCCAATGAAAAGAGATAAACAATGAATGACTGAAGCAGATATGTAAGGTGCTAAGAAATTAGGTACTAATATTTTTACAGCTGATAGTACTCGTCTCTAGGAGTGGACTTAAGTATAAAATATGTAAAAGTTTATGTTACTTTTTGGAGACAATTAGAGAATCAACTTTACTGCGTAAAATCACTGTAAATGAGATAATTAATAGTCAGTTATTAATAGTACATTACTGTAGGTAGAGGCCGGGAAGTAGGGGGTTGCCGGCCAAGCAGATATTATAGACACGTATAGGAATGCGAGGCTGGCAACCCCACGTTCCGGCCGAGGCTTGTGTAGTGCTTTTCTTACATGACATGAAATAAAATAAATAAAAAAACAAGAAATCAAGCATGGCGGGACGCTAGTCTGGTCGCCCTGTTGCGTGCGCGCGTGTCGCGCTGTCTGCTGCGCACGGACAAGGGCGGTGCTGCTGTGGCTGGCGTAGATGCCGGAAAGCGGACGTTGAAACAAAAGACGGTCGCATTGCCGGCCAGCGGCCTGCAAAGTTGTATGAAATCTCTTTGCAGGCCGCTACTTCTCGGCCTATTATTTGTAACACAACGTCAATATTTCATGTCATGTTTGAAAAAAACTTTTTTGACTGTCTTGACTGTCACTAGTAACCAGCCACTTCACTTAGATACTTAAAAATGTCAAAGTCACAATGCTTACTAAAAGCTTTCCCGCCAATCGTCGACGGTTATGACAAACGACGGTCCACTTGACAGACAATGTTAAATATCTTGTCACTCAAATGCACAGGCTGATTATGTTTGGGCGGAATGATATTTTAATTATAAAAATATCGTATAAAAAGTTTTCTTATTTTATATTTAAAGTTAATTGTTTTGATCTAATTTAAAGTCTCTTAAAATATTGGTACTTAATTTGTTAGCTAGCACCTTATATTTTAATTTAAATTAAACTGATGCCAGCAAAATTTAAACACGTGTCTTCGAAGGAATGTTCCGAAATTTCTAGTTGAAATATCGTTATAATAGTTAGGATAGGAGTGAAATTAACGTAAGTTCTTTTTTAAGTTATTAAAATTGGCCGTCATCATCATTATCATCCCAGCGTATATACGTCCCACTGCTGGGCATAGAACTCCTCTCAGAATAAGACGGCTTAGGCCGTAGTTCCCAAGCGGGTCCAGCGCGGACCGGGAACTTCACACACACTATTGAATTTCTTCTCAAGTGTGTGCAGGTTTCCCCAACATGTTTTCCTTCACCGTAAAGCTCGTGGTAAATTTCAAATGTAATTTCGCACATGAAATTGAAAAAATCAGGGGATTGAACCCACGTTCAATACTAGGCCAACACGGCTTCTTTTTCTTAGAATTCTTACTTATGTATTTAAAATTCAAATAATAATTGAATTCAGAACAAAGAGCCAAGAGCCCTTTCACGGGGTGAATCAACCTAATAAAAATAGCTAGAGATAAATGAAATGCGTAAGTGAATGACAAAAGCACGCATTTTTAAACGGCGCAATAATTTGTCCAAAGCTTAGTAAACCTAAAATACTGAATACCCTTCCAAAAGATTTTTTAAGTGATGTTTTAAGTGCTGCCACTGACTACAAACAGTGTAAACGAACTTTAAAAAAAATACTACCAGCCTGTGATAACCAGGTTTGATCTTATGTACCTATAGCTTAAGTTTGTACGCGTATTGAAACGCGATGACTCGCCAGCTATTACATAAACCCCTAAGGGATTTTCAATAGTGGCTCGTAATTTTCCACTCACTTGTACCACTTGTACTTGTGTGTACTTGTGTTGTTATATAACAGGTTTCAGGTTTATATCAGGTTTGTCTGGTATTTGAAATTAAAAAAAGAGAGTAATGAAATGACAGAGCAATAACTCTTTTTCTTTTTAATGCATAGGTACATGAGGTTTTTTTTAACAGCTGTTGTTCGGTTATTTTTTAAGGTGCAAGTTAGTTTAAGTCTACCCGCTATTTGTTATTTGTTAAAATGGTAAGGAGTGCGGGGAGGGGGGCGGACTGAAAATCAGCGCTGCGCAATGCTCCGTCCTGCGTCCGCTCCTTTTGCCACAAAAAACTGTTTTACTGGTTAGGTTTAGTGTATGTTTTACTTTTTCAATTGTTTTTTTATTGTGGCAATAAATGATTTCTTTCTCTCTTTCTTTAAGTATATAAAAAATGTACTTTTGAAATACTTATAATAAAAATAAAATCAGAAACAAGTCGAAGTTTAAGTTACTTAAAGTTCTAGACGTTAATCATGGCGTTATCAATCAATAAATTTAAACATGTTGGATTTAACGTTTACGTAATTAGGTATATTGTGTTACGTAAGTATATTGACACTAAATGTGTTGTGAGATATAAAAATATTACATACAGTTTTCTTCTAGACTACTAAACTTGATTTTTCCGTTTTTTTTTTTAAGATAAACAGATTTTCTTTAGTTAATACTTTCTTGATATTTCTGTGAATATGTTGCTTAAAAGTGTTACAAAAGGAATTGGCTAATTATTAGTTTTTATTTGATACCCATATTATTAAACTAAAAGAAAGTTTTAAATCCACTGCATATTTTTTTCTCGAACATTATTTTCAAAATATCATACCTTATATCACTCCAACAATTAGAACGAATTTAATTAATGATACCTCAAATGTTTAAAACCGTCCAACCGTTTAGGCTACCTTTCTGTAGCCAACCAAACCAAATAAATAACCATAGGTACATAAAGGCTGACCAGGAATATAAAAAACCTGACGCGAGGGCAGCACTTCTACGTTTTATATTGCAACATTCTTTACACTTACTATACGATACCTACCAGTCACATTGACAACGGTGTCGGTGATGTTATTTAAAGGAATATTTTATAATCCCTCAGACTTTTTATATGACAAATACTTTTATGCATTGTGAATTATTTTCCTTCCTGTGGATAATTTTCGGCACTTTAACGCACAAAAACACAAAATAACACTTTAAAATACCACGCGCAAACAACGTTAAACTTTGACAATTGAATTTGGTGTTGCCAGTGCAAGAAATTAGTTCTATTGGTTTTCCGCAATATGGCGAGGTTTTTTATAATTCCGGTCAGCCATTACTTACATTCAAACGCTCGACAAACTTAACCCTTCTTCGGGCAGTCGGGTAAAATAAAAAATAAGTTACTCATGCTTCGTATCTGAAGAATTTGTTATCTGGAGTGGAACATCCAAAACCAGGGATCTGCTATCACACGCAACATACCTGAAATGTTTCAGATATAATTTAAGATAAGTATAATAATATTACAAAATATTTATGACGTTATTAGACTTAGATTTAGATCTGGTATTTAAACTGGAATGTACCTAGCACTTCTTTAGAGGGATAAATACGTATTGTATTTGTATTGTGTTTAATAACTCTTTATTGTACATAAAACGTATGAAAATAACATTTAACAAGAGAAAGAGATGTACAGAGGCGAACTTATGCCTTAAAGGGATCTCTTCCAGTTAACCTTTGAACGATTGAAAGGACATCAGAAATAAGAGTAGACAGCTACAATGGATAGATAAAAGGACCGAAAATTTATATTCGAAATCGGTCATTATTTTGTATCGTAATACTATATCATTATCTTACAACACGAGCCGAAAGTACGCCGTTACCGTCCTTGTCACATTTATGCAATTCTAATAGCCTCAAATTCGTCTCGATCACTAATCAGATAGGATGTTTGTTTGTCTATGCGTCGATAACGCATGTGTCCCACTGTTATCTATTTGCCCTAAATACGTGCATGGAGTACTTCGCTATTTCTTTAATGTTTTTCCAAACGTGAATACTACACTACTGGACAAGAGCTACTGCAGGGCTACTACGAAACTCGAAACACGAAGTTCGTGTCGTGCGGTCCCTTTGACACTTATACTATTTAATGCGAGAGCGAGCGGGACGGTACGATACGAACTTCGAGTTTCGTAGTAGCCCTGCTGTAGAGTAGACTGAAGTTGTACAGCACTGACCCAAAGCTATTGTTACACATGCTAGTTAGTAGCCTCCTGGGTCCTCGCGTACTTTATAAAGGACCAATTAACACTAAGAATAACGGCCGAATGTACTTTATAAAGTACAAATTGTTCATTGAATAAAGAATTCTAGGAATTTTGAAATAATATCCAAAATAATAAAGCAGGTCAACCACGTCTAGGTCTTAAGCACTAAGTTTGTTAAAGAGCGTGTCGGACATGCCCGAAATAGGGTTCCGTAGCCATTACGAAAAAATAAAGTAATATTTTTTCAAGGATTTCGTATTTTGTACGGAATATTCCAAGTTTAGGTATATTTTATACCTTAAGCGGCTATTTACTCTTAAACTACTAATAATTCTCAAGAAAACTTAACCGTTATAGTTTTCCTTGTAAGTTTGATATACTTACTACCATCCTGATTTTTTACGAATTAATCCATCCACCGGTTTAGATTTTAGAGGAGGGACGACGCTCGATTTTAATGAAAATTTGCACTTTAAAGTTGAATATTTTGCAAACAAATCACTGAATCGAAAAATCGGTTTTGCAACCCCCTAATGATTTTAAGACCTGTCCAACGATACCCCACACTATAAGGTTGGATGAGAAAAAAAAAACACCCCCACTTTACGTCTATATAGGAGGTACTCTAAAAAAGATTTAATTTTAATTTTTATTGTACCATTTTGTCGGCATAGTTTACATATACATATATTCGTGCAAAGTTACAGCATTCGTGTAAAATCAACAGTATTTTTAGGAATAACGCTCAATTCTAAACTACAATAGGGACCTCACGTCACAGCAATCGCGGGTAGATTGAGCTCTGCTGCTTTTGCAGTTTGGAAAATACGAGAGCAATTAGAGCAATTTATAATTTGAAGACGCGTGAATCTTTAAGATCTTTTTTAAGGAAACAGGTATCCTAAACCTGCCCTCATTTATGTTTTTGAAATAATCATGTATGTAAGAAAGAATATATGTGATTTTCCCACTAACGTCGATAAGCCAAAGGCTACTTGAAACACAGGGAAGCTTAAAGTTCCATCTTTCAGACTGGCTTAAACCAAAAAGTCGTTTCTGGGAAATTGCATACGTTTTTTATAATCAAATTCCAAACACAAATGAAACGGATACAAAATTCAGATCTATTGTCAAGAAGACATTAACATCAAAGGCGTATTATAAAAATAATGATTATGTCATGGACAGGGATATTTGGAAATCATTCCGATCTGCATTAGCGATCCCTTCAAATAGCGAACCTACTGTGTTTAAAATAAAGTTGTGATAAATACTTGTGATGTATAGATATCATTTAATAATATTGTAGATCTGTTTAAAAAAAATACCTCGTTGAGTTTCTTGCCGGATTCTTCTCAACAGAGGTTTTTCCGAACCGGTGGTAGATTTTTTTGACATTCACAAGTGCTTGTTATAGCCTAAAAAAATAAATAAAGGTATTTTGACTTTGACTTTGAATTATAATTTTTTAGTTTTATTGATTTACCTATTTACATTCATTCATTGATTTTTAGTTTTATATAAATAAAAAAATATTAAACAAAAATATGTAGAAACTTCTTTGTTTGTGGCTATTGACACCTGATTGCCTTGGTCTTAGACGCACATCTTACTTTATGCACTAGAGCATAAAAGGTCATTTTATGACGCCTAGATCAACCATAAATAAGAAGTTTACGAGCAGGAGACGTGAAAATCTTATTAGTTAGTCAGCTTCCACAGCCACGCGCCACAAGAAGCCCCCCCGACACTCGGTTCTCGTTAAACGTGTTAAACCACAGATTTTCGGTCAACGTGATCAGTGAGTGAAAAACGCAACTTTGCTAACTGAAGCCATTCAAAAAGTTGAAAACATGTGCGTTTTGGCCGCGTGGTCTTTGTGCCCTGCTTCTCTTGACAGCCGTGTGACCCTCGTGCCTTATATCATCATCATCATCATCCCAGCATTTATACGTGTCCCACGCGTACGCTTTATAAAGCGTCAGATTTGTGAAGACGATTCAGTTTGCGCATGTAGAAAATCTGATAGTATGTACACTTGTGAAACGCGCGTCATCTGCTATTCGATGTTTTTAGGGTTCTGTAGTCAACTAGGAACCCTTATAATTTCGCCATGTCTGTCCGTCTCTCTGTCTGTCTGTCTGTCCGCGGCTAAGCTCAAAGACCGTTAGTACTATAAAACTGTAATTTAGCATTAATATACCTACGTATCAGTCAGCCACTAGTGGTAAAATAAAAAATAAACAATTTTTTTTAGGCTTCCTCCCACAGACGTAAAGTGGGGGTGATTTTTTTTCCTCGACTAACCCTATAGTGTCAGGTATCGTTGGATAGGTCTTTTAAAGCCATTGGGGGGTTACTAAGATGATTTTTCAATTCAGTGATCTGTTTGCGAAATATTCAACTTTAAAGTAAAAATTAAAATTCTTCATTAAAAGTGAAAATGAGAATGGTAGTAAGTTTATCAAATTTACAAGGAAAATTATAAGATTGCTTGAGAATAAGGAGTAGTTTAAGAGTAAATAGCAGCCTAAGGTACCTAAACTTGGAAGATTCCGTACACAATACGAAATCCTCGGAAAAATATTACTTGATTTTTTTCGTAATGGATACGGAACCCTATCTAGGGCGTGTCCGACACGCTCTTGGCCGGTTTTGATTATTTTTTTATATTTTTTAACCCCCGACGCAAAAAGAGGGGTGTTATAAGTTTGACCGCTATGTGTGTCTGTCTGTATGTCTGTGGCACCGTAGCTCTTAAACGGGTGAACCGATTTGAATGGGGTTTTTTTATTTGAAAGCAGGTTTTCTAGCGATGGTTCTTAAACATGTTTTATCAAAATCGGTAGCCGTTTTTGAGATAGGTATTGAACTTTTAAGTGACAATGTCGGGGGTTTTCCAATCTTTTTTTGGTTAGGTTATATTTTGTGTGTATCGAATATGTGTAAACGTAAAAGTAGTAGGAGTAGGTAACATTTTTGTCACAGAATTAATAATAGAGTTGAGGCGCTCTGTAATCTTGCGTATGAATGTTATATGTTGTTATGGTATCTATCTACCTATCTATCTCTATCTGTTTACATTTGTTGTGTATGTGTATTGTATGTGTTAGTGTATTCTTGATATTGCTCTAATCTACTGTAAATAGCACCACCTGCTAAAATTTATTCCTTACTTCTGTCCATTGTAAAGGTTGCCTGGAAGGGTCGCTCTGAAACGATAAGGCCTCCTATTGCTTACCTTAGAAAATCTGTATGTATATACCTGTTTTCTGTGTTGGTGTGCAATAAAGAGTTATTGTATTGTATTGTATTGTTGTAGAATTGGTAAAAAACTTAAGAAGACGAGCTTAAGAAACTTAAGATGATGAAGATGATGGTACGTCGTAGTCACATGTCCGTATAGGTAAGTCGACGTTCCATATTATTATTCGAAAAATGACTTCCCATATCAATTCCGTGCACTACGACATACAACCAGGTCATCTTAAGTTTTTACCCACGACGGAACATTTAGGGTGAAAGGTTGTTTGTTTGGACCGATTTAGATGCAGGTGGTAGGACCTTGTGCAAGGTCCGCCCCGATTGCTACCACCATCTTGCTGGCTAATCCTGCCGTGAAGCAGCAGCACTGTTGTGTTTCGGCGTGGAGAGTAAGGCAGCCGGTGAAATTACTGGCACTTGAGGTATCCCATCTTAGGCCTCTAGGTAGGCAACGCATCTGCAATACCCCTGGTGTTGCAGTTGTTTATGGGCGGTGGTGATCTCTTACCATCAGGAGACCCTCTTGCTCGTTTGCCATCCAGTAGAATAAAAAAAAAAGTGTTCTTTTACCTATACAAGTTTCATGTTTCAAACGTAGGATACTACGCAGATTGTAAACAAGCGTAGCAGCGTAGCATGTCTACGCGCTCGACCTTGACGCTCATTCTAGTAAGCAAATCTACGAAATTACGAGTCTTTACGGATCGAGAAACAAGAGCGCGTTGCTATACATTGCCGGCGATAATAGACCATTTGTGAATCCATAGCCGCCCGGCCCCGTAATGTAAAGAAACTAGCACAAGATTTCTTGCACCGTTTAACGAGCATGGGAATGGGAAAATCTTAATAATAACCCTCAGTTACTCTATTTTTCTCAGCATGCAGCAACATTGTCGCACAAAGATTTTGCCGCTTTAAGGGGCGGCCATACCGCTGGTTTAAAATGCAATATGTCGCAGTGACGCATCGTATACGCACCGTTTTTTTGCATGCTTTATACACCGCTGCTTAAAATACGCAAACGGTACGGAAACGCAGTGACGTGCCGTAAACGTCACGACTTTTCTCTCGTCAAGGCTCGGAACCGGTTTATAAAATAGCGGTAGATACCGGTTTATTTCGTTTTAACTCCGAACTTTCATAAGAACGTGGACGTTTTTAAGAACTTAACTATAACCATAATAAACCAGTTTATTCGACGAGTGACAGCTGGCCGGCAGGCGGCGGGGCGGCGACGTTTATCCTGCGCCGGAATAAACCGGTTTTTATTGTTCAAAACCGGTTAATCTGACAAGAACTTTATAGAAATGTTCCCTTAAAAACCGGTTTAAAAATAATGGTTTAAATGGTTTAAAAATTAAAAAGGTTTTGCGCCAAGTACATGATAACGGTTTGGAAATTTAACCGGTATCCGAGCCTTGCCGGCGAGACCATAGTGCTAAATATAGTTAAACCTGATCGTAGTTTGTAATACGGACAAAGTGAGTGATACTGTGAGTGTATTTTGCCGTGACTTTAAAGTGAGTTCGAGTTCCAGTAGTAGTGGGCAACTTAGGAAGAGGGTAGATCGGTTACGTTCGATTCGATTCATTTTTCTGACTGACAGTTATACCAGCATACCCGCAATTCTCCAGTCGTCTCGTGATCATGGCATGCAGCTGTGCCGAAATATCGAGCTGCTCTAAAATCATGGTACGCGGAACGAAACCCGAATTTAAATCATAAAAGATTTGCTCACCCGCTTTTTGCGCTTTGGCCGCTTGATTGATATGGACCTCCGCAAAATACGGGTGATTCAATAAATTATTTAAAATACCAATACTTTTTATTGTTTTTTTCTAAAGTGAATTTTTAGAAAACAGTTTTTGTATTTTTTCATATACTTGATCACTATCGAAAATACAAGCTGAGACATGGATGCACAGAAAAACCAGAAAAAGAGACCAGCACTGGGAATCGAACCCAGCAATCCGTGCTGCGTGCTATAACCCCTACACCACTGCTGGTCCAGCAGCACGGATTGCTGAGGACCTGGGTACGATTCCCAGTGCTGGTCTGCTTTTCTGGTTTTTCTGTGCATCCATGTCTCCATTTGTATTTCCGATATGGTTTCACGGGATACCCGTAAAAGTAACAAATTTGGAGTTGAAATAAAAAATACAAAAAGACCCAAAAACCAATCATAGTATAATTCACTATTTTTTTATTAAGTCATTAGGTGTTAAAACTATTTTGGTTGATGACCTCAGAGTCGAATCTAGTTTTGCTAGGGCTGAGATGATGATTATGATGATGTAAAGAATTATTATATAAAAGAATTAAAATGTATGTATGTCACAAGGTTACGGCATCTATCGCTCTTCCGCCGGCTTTATCAAATCTACAAAATTGTATATTAGGCATATAACTCATACAATGTTAACCAATGTAAGCATGTGCACGTCATCAACCAAATGAAAGCATAGAGAAATAGTTATTTGTGTCACAAGGGAGCAAAATGGTGTATTTACGGCGAGGGCGTACATTGAATCCAGAATGTAGCGAAGGATTCTACAATAGAATCCTGAGCGTAGCGAGGGATTCTAAAGTAGAATCCTGAGCGTAATGAAGGATTCAAGTGTTAACGCCCAAGATGAAAATAATTTTGCTCCCGAGTGGCTCATACAACTTTTCACACCGAGCATTAAGAAACTTAAAAAAATATATATTCTTCATATTATTAAAGAACAACCAGCATAGAAAATGGCGTGGCTTTACAATTATCAACTTCAAAAAATGGCATTTGCAATAAAACACTTAGAAAAGCCTTGAACAGAAAAGTTGCACTTTGCTCCCTCTCGTCAGGGAGGAAAAGTTACTTTTCTGAAGCAGAGGTGTGAAAAATATATAGGTATGTATAGGTAGGTACAGTGCAGTTCATAAACTTGTGAGCAAAACTTTGATCAAAAGTATCTAAACACGCTTCTATGCCGTTAACAATAATCGTAACAACAATATAAACGGATCGGGATGTGACGTGGATTTTCACTAACGCGTTTCGGATTAACCCGCTCCGCTTTTATGGAGGCTCACCCTTACTACCCAGTGTTTAAAAATTAAGTAGCGGCACAGATTTCGCCGGATATAACTTTCCCGAGCCTGTCGATGGGTTTATGCAATATGTGACAAACATTACGCTAAGTTTTAATCCTTAAACAATACTTCAGCAACCACAAATCCAGACCTCCACACAGTAAAAACACACAAATCACACAAACCCATCTATCACCACCAACGCACTAAAGTTACTGACACGTTTCGAACTCAAATAGAGCTCTTCTTCCGAGCAACACAACCGAACCCTCTTGAGAGTAACATCTAGTAGCATGATGAACGGTTGTGTGTAGTATGGTGGTGGTGATAGATGGGTTTGTGTGATTTGTGTGTGTGTTTTACTGTGTGGAGGTCTGGAGGTGGAGGAACCGAATGAACACAGATTAGATAAACGTAGCTATCATAAGGTTCGGGTTTTAGTTCATTGCTTTATAAAACTAAAAAGAAAAAACAAGTCTAGTGTTCCAGAACTGTTAAGTAATTAAAAAGTAACAGTCGGGCCACATGCAAAACCGAGGTCGGCTCAAAAATTCTCAGTAATGGGGTCTATTGAACTTTAAGTCACTCAACAGAGTTGTAGACCACACTTTATGAACATGAGTAAATAGTAAGGACCAAGTCAAAAGAAATGAAAAGTAGGAACTTTATTAAATTTTAAAATTTTACGTAAATCCTTAAATAGCGGACACATCGCGCATAAAGCCATCCAAAACACAAAAGGCATATTAACGAAAAAAAGTGAAAGTCTAGTGGGGGCGTACTGGCACGTACAATCACCAGTATATTTAGGCATCCAAGTTATATACGGACGCATACAGTTCCGGGATGAAGCTATTTTGGCCACATGACATCAATTATACTTAGACCCCACACTCGTATCCCACTCGCTACGTTAAAGGAGCCTCGTTATTTTGGACGTTCATTTATTTGCAACGACCAGCTTCTTGCGACACATTACTGCTTAAGAGCTAATTTGTTACAGAGACTTTTTATACTGGTCATGTCTGTAATCTTTAGGTGATTCATTCATGCTTGTAGGTGTATTATTTATATTGTCCTTGCTTAAATTATGTTAATGATTAGATTCGCATTCGAGTCTAAATTTACACTTAGTTCATTCATAACTGCACGCATTAGATTAACTATTTTCGTAATCATAGTGTAGGTACAGTCACCAGCAAAAACGCGTGCAAAAATATCTAACACGTCCTTCCGGCCCTAGAAATAGAGTCGTATCAGATATTTATGCACGCTTGTTGTGTCAGATATTGGTGCTGGTGACTGTACCTATCCATTCAAAGATTCTTGAAAAATATGCTAGCAAAAGTAGCAATGGGCGGGTCACATTGCTCGAAGAATAGATAACCGTTGGGGGAGATTGGTCGTCGAGTGGCGATCATGACCCGGAAGACGAAGTGTTGACAGACTTCCCACAAGGTGGACTGACGACATCGCAATAGCTGCGAGGAACTGGTGGATGCAAATGGCAAGTTGTCGTTCACTGTGGCGTTCTATGGGGAGGCCTTAGTTCAATTATCCACTATTATAGTGGACGTCTCCCGGCTGATTATAATGAATATATGTATTGATATTGCCTTCAATTATGATTGATTTGTACCGTTTAGATGCAAATTTTTAATCTGAC
>NC_133495.1:10205037-10227532 GCF_025370935.1 Choristoneura fumiferana
CCCTAAATACGTGCATGGAGTACTTCGCTATTTCTTTTAATGTTTTTCCAAACGTGAATACTACACTACTACTGGACAAAAGGTACTGCAGGGCTACTACGAAACTCGAAAACGAAGTTCGTGTCGTGCGGTCCTTTGACACTTATACTATTTAATGCGAGAGCGAGCGGGACGGTACGATACGAACTTCGAGTTTCGTAGTAGCCCTGCTGTAGAGTAGACTGAAGTTGTACAGCACTGACCCAAAGCTATTGTTACACATGCTAGTTAGTAGCCTCCTGGGTCCTCGCGTACTTTATAAAGGACCAATTAACACTAAGAATAACGGCCGAATGTACTTTATAAAGTACAAATTGTTCATTGAATAAAGAATTCTAAGAATTTTGAAATAATATCCAAAATAATAAAGCAGGTCAACCACGTCTAGGTCTTAAGCACTAAGTTTGTTAAAAAACCGGCCAAGAGCGTGTCGGACATGTCCGAAATAGGGTTCCGTAGTCATTACGAAAAAATAAAGTAATATTTTTTCAAGGATTTCGTATTTTGTACGGAATATTCCAAGTTTAGGTATATTTTATACCTTAAGCGGCTATTTACTCTTAAACTACTAATAATTCTCAAGAAAACTTAACCGTTATAGTTTTCCTTGTAAGTTTGATATACTTACTACCATCCTGATTTTTTACGAATTAATCCATCCACCGGTTTAGATTTTAGAGGAGGGACGACGCTCGATTTTAATGAAAATTTGCACTTTAAAGTTGAATATTTTGCAAACAAATCACTGAATCGAAAATCGGTTTTGCAACCCCTAATGATTTTAAGACCTGTCCAACGATACCCCACACTATAAGGTTGGATGAGAAAAAAACAACCCCACTTTACGTCTATATAGGAGGTACTCTAAAAAAGATTTTATTTTAATTTTTATTGTACCATTTTGTCGGCATAGTTTACATATACATATATTCGTGCAAAGTTACAGCATTCGTGTAAAATCAACAGTATTTTTAGGAATAACGCTCAATTCTAAACTACAATAGGGACCTCACGTCACAGCAATCGCGGGTAGATTGAGCTCTGCTGCTTTTGCAGTTTGGAAAATACGAGAGCAATTAGAGCAATTTATAATTTGAAGACGCGTGAATCTTTAAGATCTTTTTTTAAGGAAACAGGTATCCTAAACCTGCCCTCATTTATGTTTTTGAAATAATCATGTATGTAAGAAAGAATATATGTGATTTTCCCACTAACGTCGATAAGCCAAAGGCTACTTGAAACACAGAGAAGCTTAAAGTTCCATCTTTCAGACTGGCTAAAACCAAAAAGTCGTTTCTGGGAAATTGCATAGGTTTTTTATAATAAAATTCCAAAAAATATTACAAATGAAACGGATACAAAATTCAGATCTATTGTCAAGAAGACATTAACATCAAAGGCGTATTATAAAAATAATGATTATATCATGGATAGGGATATTTGGAAATCATTCCGATCTGCATTAGCGATCCCTTCAAATAGCGAACCTACTGTGTTTAAAATAAAGTTGTGATAAATACTTGTGATGTATAGATATCATTTAATAATATTGTAGATCTGTTTAAAAAAATATACCTCGTTGAGTTTCTAGCCGGATTCTTCTCAACAGAGGTTTTTCCGAACCGGTGGTAGATTTTTTTGACATTCACAAGTGCTTGTTATAGCCTAAAAAAATAAATAAAGGTATTTTGACTTTGACTTTGAATTATAATTTTTTAGTTTTATTGATTTACCTATTTACATTCATTCTAGAGCATAAAAGGTCATTTTTGATTTTTAGTTTTATATAAATAAAAAAATATTAAACAAAAATATGTAGAAACTTCTTTGTTTGTGATTGACACCAGATTGCCTTGGTCTTAGACGCACATCTTACTTTATGCACTAGAGCATAAAAGGTCATTTTATGACGCCTAGATCAACCATAAATAAGAAGTTTACGAGCATGAGACGTGAAAATCTTATTAGTTAGTCAGCTTCCACAGCCACGCGCCACAAGAAGCCCCCCCGACACTCGGTTCTCGTTAAACGTGTTAAACCACAGATTTTCGGTCAACGTGATCAGTGAGTGAAAAACGCAACTTTGCTAACTGAAGCCATTCAAAAAGTTGAAAACATGTGCGTTTTGGCCGCGTGGTCTTTGTGCCCTGCTTCTCTTGACAGCCGTGTGACCCTCGTGCCTTATACCATCATCATCATCATCTTCATCATCATCATCATCATCATCATCATCATCCCAGCATTTATACGTGTCCCACTATGAAGCGTCAGATTTGTGAAGACGATTCAGTTTGCGCATGTAGAAAATCTGATAGTACACTTGTGAAACGCGCGTCATCTGCTATTCGATGTTTTTAGGGTTCTGTAGTCAACTAGGAACCCTTATAAATTCGCCATGTCTGTCCGCCTCTCTGTATGTCGGTCTGTCTGTCCGCGGCTAAGCTCAGAGACCGTTAGTACTATAAAACTGTAATTTAGCATGAATATACCTACGTATCAGTCAGCCCACAGTGGTAAAATAAAAAATAATCAATTTTTTTAGGCTACCTCCCACAGACGTAAAGTGGGGGTGATTTTTTTTTCCTCGGCTAACCCTATAGTGTCGGGTATCGTTGGATAGGTCTTTTAAAGCCATTGGGGGGTTACTAAGATGATTTTTCAATTCAGTGATCTGTTTGCGAAATATTCAACTTTAAAGTGCAAATTTTCATTAAAATCGGGCGTCTTCCCCCCCTCTAAAATCTAAACTGTGGAGTGAAAAAATTTGAAAAAATTCAGAATGGTAGTAAGTATATCAAATTTACAAGGAAAATTATAAGAGCTAAGATTGCTTGAGAATTAGGAGTAGTTTAAGAGTAAATGGCAGCCTAAGGTGCCTAAACTTGAAAGATTCCGTACACAATACGAAATGCTCAGAAAAATATTACTTGATTTTTTTTCGCAATGGCTACGGAACCCTATCTAGGGCGTGTCTTACACGCTCTTGGCCGGTTTTGATTATTTTTTTATATTTTTTAACCCCCGACGCAAAAAGAGGGGTGTTATAAGTTTGACCGCTATGTGTGTCTGTCTGTATGTCTGTGGCACCGTAGCTCTTAAACGGGTGAACCGATTTGAATGGGGTTTTTTTATTTGAAAGCAAGTTTTCTAGCGATGGTTCTTAAACATGTTTTATCAAAATCGGTAGCCGTTTTTGAGATAGGTATTGAACTTTTAAGTGACAACGTCGGGGGTTTTCCAATCTTTTTTTGGTTAGGTTATATTTTGTGTGTATCGAATATATGTACTTAAATAAATCTTTCTCTCTCTATATATAAAAATACACAGTATGCATCCTAATACGAGTAAGTCATACGGAGATTAGTATGAGTAGGTAACATTTTTGTCACAGAATTAATAATAGAGTTGAGGCGCTCTGTCATCTTGCGTATGAATGTTATATGTTGTTATGGTATCTATCTACCTATCTATCTCTATCTGTTTACATTTGTTGTGTATGTGTATTGTATGTGTTAGTTTTATGTATTCTTGATATTGCTCTAATCTACTGTAAATAGCACCACCTGCTAAAATTTATTCCTTACTTCTGTCCATTGTAAAGGTTGCCTGGAAGGGTCGCTCTGAAACGATAAGGCCTCCTATTGCTTACCTTAGAAAATCTGTATGTATATACCTGTTTTCTGTGCTGCTTACTGTGTTGGTGTGCAATAAAGAGTTATTGTATTGTATTGTATTGTTGTAGAATTGGTAAAAAACTTAAGAAGACGAGCTTAAGAAACTTAAGATGATGAAGATGATGGTACGTCGTAGTCACATGTCCGTATAGGTAAGTCGACGTTCCATATTATTATTCGAAAAATGACTTCCCATATCAATTCCGTGCACTACGACATACAACAGGTCATCTTAAGTTTTTACCCACGACGGAACATTTAGGGTGAAAGGTTGTTTGTTTGGACCGATTTGGATGCAGGTGGTAGGACCTTGTGCAAGGTCCGCCCGGATTGCTACCACCATCTTGCTCGCTAATCCTGCCGTGAAGCAGCAGCACTGTTGTGTTTCGGCGTGGAGAGTAAGGCAGCCGGTGAAATTACTGGCACTTGAGGTATCCCATCTTAGGCCTCTAGGTAGGCAACGCATCTGCAATACCCCTGGTGTTGCAGATGTTTATGGGCGGTGGTGATTTCTTACCGTCAGGAGACCCTCTTGCTCGTTTGCCATCCAGTAGAATAAAAAAAAAAGTTCTTTTACCTATACAAGTTTCAAGTTTCAAACGTAGGATACTACGCAGATTGTAAACAAGCGTAGCAGCGTAGCATGTCTACGCGCTCGACCTTGACGCTCATTCTAGTAAGCAAATCTACGAAATTACGAATCTTTACGGATCGAGAAACAAGAGCGCGTTGCTATACATTGCCGGCGATAATAGACCATTTGTGAATCCATAGCCGCCCGGCCCCGTAATGTAAAGAAACTAGCACAAGATTTCTTGCACCGTTTAACGAGCATGGGAATGGGAAAATCTTAATAATCACCTTCAGTTAGTCTATTTTTCTCAGCATGCAGCAACATTGTCGCTCAAAGATATTGCCGCTTTAAGTAATAAATGGGTTTTGCGCTTTGGCCGCTTGATTGATAGAGACCTCCGCAAAATACGAGTGATTCAATAAATTATTTAAAATACCAATACTTTTTATTGATTTTTTTGTAAAGTGAATTTTTAGAAAACAATTTTTGTATTTTTGTGCTATAACCCCTACACCACTGCTGGTCCAGCAGCACGGATTGCTGAGGACCTGGGTTCGATTCCCAGTGCTGGTCTCTTTTTCTGGTTTTTCTGTGCATCCATGTCTCAGCTTGTATTTCCAATATGGTTTTACGGGATACCCGTAAAAGTAACAAATTTTAAGTTGAAATAAAAAATACAAAAAGACCCAAAAACCAATCATAGTATAATTCACTATTTTTTTATTAAGTCATTAGGTGTTGAAACTATTTTGGTTGATGACCTCAGAGTCGAATCTAGTTTTGCTAGGGCTGAGATGATGATTATGATGATGTAAAGAATTATTATATAAAAGAATTAAAATGTATGTATGTCACAATGTTACGGCATCTATCGCTCTTCCGCCGGTTTTATCAAATCTACAAAATTGTATATGCCTAAATAACTCATACAATGTTAACCAATGTAAGCATGTGCACGTCATCAACCAAATGCAAGCATAGAGGAAAAGATATAGGTATGTATAGGTAGGTACAGTGCAGTTCATAAACTTATGAGCAAAACTTTGATCAAAAGTATCTGAACACGCTTCTATGCCGTTAACAATAACAACAATAGCGTGTAAATTTTTATACGGCGTATACTTTATCCACCTACAGTATCCAGTAATACGACTGATATAGGATATAAATTTTGTTAAATAGTGTTATTAATTAGGTGTAACGATTTTTTAAAGTGACTGAGCAGCAATGTACGCAGTCCAACTTATTTTGACATAACAAGTATTCCCAGTTTGGTACTCTATTTTGTAATATCTTTTAAAAACTGCCTATTTTCCAATATGATTTTTCGATTAAAGAACAATCAGTTAATAACTTGACCAAAGAAAGATTTTTCAAGTAAATCGTTACTTGCAATAAATGCATTAGTTCTTATGCATTGCAACTCATTGAATCATTTACCTTGATTTCTTACATTTTCTATTCAACTATTATCGTTTAAATATTTAAAAACATAGAAAATGGTGATAGTACCTAAGATGGCAGATTTCTGCTAATTCACGTAGTAAACTTTAAAAGTGAAACTGCATTAATCAACAACATTAAAGACTGACTTGCTCGTGCAATTGTAATAATATAGGTATGTATAGGTAGGTACAGTGCAGTTCATAAACTTATGAGCAAAACTTTGATCAAAAGTATCTAAACACGCTTCTATGCCGTTAACAATAATCGTAACAATAACAACAATATAAACGGATCGGGATGTGACGTGGATTTTCACTAACGCGTTTCGGATTAACCCGCTCCGCTTTTATGGAGGCTCACCCTTACTACCCAGTGTTTAAAAATTAAGTAGCGGCACAGATTTCGCCGGATATAACTTTCCCGAGCCTGTCGATGGGTTTATGCAATATGTGACAAACATTACGCTAAGTTTTAATCCTTAAACAATACTTCAGCAACCACAAATCCAGACCTCCACACAGTAAAAACACACAAATCACACAAACCCATCTATCACCACGCAACTCATCAAATAGAGCTCTTCTTCCGAGCAACACAACCGAACCCTCTTGAGAGTAACATCTAGTAGCATGATGAACGGTTGTGTTCCTCTGAAGATGAGCTTTGGTTGAGTTCCAAACGCGTCAGTATAGTATGGTGGTGGTGATAATGGGTTTTGTGTGTGTGTTTACTGTGTGGAGGTCTGGAGGTGGAGGAACCGAATGAACACAGATTAGATAAACGTAGCTATCATAAGGTTCGGGTTTTAGTTCATTGCTTTATAAAACTAAAAAGAAAAAACAAGTCTAGTGTTCCAGAACTCTGTTAAGTAATTAAAAAGTAACAGGGTCGATGAACAAGGTCACTCAACAGAGGTCGCAAAAATTCTCAGTAATGTTTCTTTTAACATTTAAATCACTCACAGGTTGTAGACAAATTTTATGAACATGAGTAAATAGTAAGTCAAAAGAAATGAAAAGTAGGAACTTTATTAAATTTTAAAATTTTACGTAAATCCTTAAATAGCGGACACATCGCGCATAAAGCCATCCAAAACACAAAAGGCATATTAACGAAAAAAAGTGAAAGTCTAGTGGGGGCGTACTGGCACGTACAATCACCAGTATATTTAGGCATCCAAGTTATATACGGACGCATACAGTTCCGGGATGAAGCTATTTTGGCCACATGACATCAATTATACTTAGACCCCACACTCGTATCCCACTCGCTACGTTAAAGGAGCCTCGTTATTTTGGACGTTCATTTATTTGCAACGACCAGCTTCTTACGACACATTACTGCTTAAGACCTAATTTGTTACAGAGACTTTTTATACTGGTCATGTCTGTAATCTTTAGGTGATTCATTCATGCTTGTAGGTGTATTATTTATATTGTCCTTGCTTAAATTATGTTAATGATTAGATTCGCATTCGAGTCTAAATTTACACTTAGTTCATTCATAACTGCACGCATTAGATTAACTATTTTCGTAATCATAGTGTAGGTACAGTCACCAGCAAAAACGCGTGCAAAAATATCTAACACGTCCTTCCGGCCCTAGAAATAGTCGTATCAGATATTTAGGCACGCTTGTGTCAGATATTGGTGCTGGTGACTGTACCTACACTATGATATATATGATACAAAAGTACCTACACTATGATATGATACAAAAGTAGCAATGGGCGGGTCACATTGCTCGAAGAATAGATAACCGTTGGGGGAGATTGGTCGTCGTGTGGCGATCATGACACGGAAGACGAAGTGTTGACAGACTTCCCACAAGGTGGACTGACGACATCGCGATAGCTGCGAGGAACTGGTGGATGCAAATGGTAAGTTGTCGTGACGTTCATTGTGGCGTTCTTCGTCGTGGAGGCCTTAGTTCAATTATCCACTATTATAGTGGACGTCACCCGGCTGATTATAATGAATATATGTATTGATATTGCTTTCGACGGTATAAAATCGACGCAATCAAGAGCTACAGTCATTAAAAAGGTGTTTCCATTCAAATCGCCTTAACAAAGAAGTTATAGGGTACTTCCAGCTATGATTGATTTATACCGTTTAGATGCAAAATTTTACTCTCGAGTTTAAAACATAAAGTTTACAAAGATACGTTTCTTTTTAACAATCTTTTTTTTTTATAATAAGTAAGCCATACTAGCTTAGAGGTTAGAGGTCATTACATCGCAAGCAAAGGGCCACGGATTAGAGCCAGGGCACGCACCTGTGATTTTTTGGGTTTTACGAGTACGTGCGAAATTATACTAGCAGCGCTTTTGGAATGACCTTCATTATTTACCATAGATCATTAAACAAGAAAATTAGCTAAAAACTTGATAGCTGTTTTTTTTTCAATGATTATACTTACAGAAAGTTCCACAAATTATATAGAAAGAGAGAAAGAAGACATTTATTCACTAATACAGAAGACACACAAATACAATAAAATATTGTAGGTGTATTGTGGTACTTCTTTCATAACTGCACAAAAAGTGGCATGAATTAAGTAAATATCTCTATAAGTTTATTAAACGCTACAAAAGCATCTACATATCGGTGCTTTGTAGACACAAATTCCGCTAAAAGCCAGAAATTTGACATTAAAACAAAAACGGACCGTTGCATTTCCCAAACCATTGTTCCGTGCAAACATAAAATAGTTAAAATTAAAACCAACAAGTCAAAGCATCGGAAGCAGCAAAAGTAGGGCGCGAGCGGCGAAAATTTTGGCAACAACGAACCAAAACCGACTTAAAACCATACACACAGAAGTCATTGTAAACCAGCAACGGTACACAGTGAAAACGAAAGTTGCAAGCAGACAGCATTTTGCACAAACGAATTTGAATACTGAATCGAGCCCCCGAAGAGATATACTGCTAAACGAATGCGGCGACCGAATTTCAAATGGATTGTTGAATATTGCATGGGCGGACCAAATTTTGTGTTGTGATAGGTCCGGAATTGGCACAAATAGAAATCCAATCCAAAACTGATAAATATGAACGCATCGTTGTAAATAATACAGCTTGAGGTCTGAATGTTGACGATGAGTTAGCGGATGGTAATACTCGTAAAGAAGGAAGTTGAGCAAGATATTGTCAACGAGAATGTAATCTCACAGGAAATAACAGAAAGATAGCGTAAAGATTAATCAAATGCGTGATGTGATCTGATCATTCTAGGCCACTAATTCAAAAGGCACTCAAGACCATGGACCACTTGAAATTTTTCGTCTTTAATTTTTTAAACGATCTTCAAAGGATACCATAATCAAAAATACCAAAATTATCGGAAAGTGACTTCTTGAAAAAATATAGGTACGTTTTCATCTACACAGTGAATCTAAAAATAGTGTTTGTGATAACACTTAGCAAGCGTTTCACTCGTTAAATGCAAATTTGCAGGAAATGCGCAAATTGACCCAATTGCAATTTGTGATTTTATTTGTGTTCATGTGTTTAGTCTTTTTCATATTTGATGCTGTTATCGATTCATATAACTTTATTAACTTAAGACAAGAGCTTCAGTTTTTATTAACCTAGTTCAAAACAGGAGTTTCTGTTTTCATCTGTATTTTATTATACATTTCTATCAAAAAATGTGGTCCAATTTGGAAAATTCTTCTTTTGTTTGAAAGAATAAGTATGTAGATAGCTTAGCTAAGTTACTATAATTTAATTATAATTCGAAGTCGGTTTTTGTTTTATATTTGCTACCATTGCCAACAAAAGTAGTTTGTCCACAAATCCGCCACATGTATGTATTTCTATATTATTCAACACAAATGTAGATGATTATTTAGAACGGTTGAAAATCAAATCACTTCATCCGTACAGTGTCTAATATCTTATTATTTGTTACACACAAGTAGTTTTTCTATTTGCTTTTACGGCTAAGAATTTTTATTATAATCTTCATACAATAGTACACTAGAATTGTTTTCTTCTAAAACGTTTATTATTACTTACGAAACACTTATTCAAACTCTGAGCACACCTTGTCCTACCGTTTTTGTTTTTAGAAAGCGACAGTACATTTTGGTTACCATAATCCTTGTGGAGGCTTTCGTTCAACTTTGAACGCAAAACCATTTCTATACGACGTAAATTTCATCGCAAGCAGAAACCGACGTCAGACACGTTTGCGGGTATTATAAAGGTGTATGTTTTTATTATATTTCGCCGTTATTATATTGAAATCTACATTTTTAGTTTAAGTTTTTCAATATTAAAATTAGAATTTTTAGCAATCATCAAGTTTGTTTTGACTACAGATATAACTTTCGTTTTTCTTGGTAATTTCGGAAAAGAAACCATAACGCAATGATGCACAAACCACCTACTTACTATAAATCTGTAGCAAACTTATTTTTCTCTTCCCTAACGTGCTTGTACTTAATATAATGTTTAAGTTTGTAAATCACACACGTGATGATGTTATGGAAAAGCACGTGCTTTGGATTCGTAATCGTTGAATAATTATTTTCTCGTGCCGTTTGTTACAACCAATTTTATAAACACACGTGACTCCTATGACTAAAAAAGAAAGCTCATTAAGTAATGCCTTCAGTTTTATACAAATTGAATAAATAACTTCTAATGCAAGTCATACAAGTAACTGACAATAATTTTCAAGAACTACTCAGTAGTCTGACAAGTGAGTTTTAATTACTGTAGTAAACCTAACACTGAAAGTATAATTTTGCAAATGATGAAACGATTCGAACGCAAGCAATGTCGCACGCATTCTAATGCAATATAATATATTGCGTAAGTCATCCATAAAAAACCCTTTTTCTATTCACCATGTGATTTACGACTTTCCGTACTCACACTGAAACGGGAGCACACATGCGTAATGACTCACACAATCACACATATTACCATATTACACACACTCACCTATGGGTCAGAGAGTGTGGTCGGGCGCATGTGGCGCTCCGAGTTGTAGCATGGAGCGGCATAGCTCCGTGATCTCCGGATGATTTAAGTTGATCAGATGCACATACATCTGCTTGTGCAGGCTCAACTCTCCAGAAACAGCCTCTAGCCTCTTTAAAAGCGTATCTTTTTCCCTCAAGAGCGTTTTCACCTTTTCTTCTACTTCTCTGGAACGCACTTTGGCTTTTTCACGTGATTTCCGGACTGCTATATTATTACGTTCCCGTCTTCTCCTGTATTCGTCTGTACCTTTGTCTGCAGTTTTTCCGGACGAGCGTCTAGAGGGAGGCTGCTTATGTTTGAGTAGAGGAGGAAGCAGAGGTGCTCCGAGAGGAGGTAACGACGTGAATCCACCCCCGTATGGTCCACTGACTCCCACGGGAGGCTGTGGGTTATATTGTCCTGTGTATTGAGCGCAACTGACATTTCTTCTAAAATCATGCGGCTCCTGAGGTTCTTCTTTGATGGGCGGCTGTTGTTCGTGTGCAGCGCTGGCTTGCACGGGGGCGTACGAAGCGCCCGAGTGTACTGGCTGCGGCATGTACGCCAGGGTGGTCCTAGTAAAGTGCCGGGGCTGAGGGGACCGGCCCCCCGGCAGTATCTCCTGGAACAAAGTCATCGCTTCCTCCCCGCGGAATTGATCCTCGATCAAATGCTGGAGGTCCAGACTGATCTCCTGGCCGTTGAGCTCGTCCAGATCGGGGGGAGGGTACGTGGCGCGTTTATCATCTCCGACTTTCTTGAGGTCTGGCTGCGGCGGCGGCGCGGGTGCGCCGGCCGCGTCGTACATCTGCGGGGAATCCATCCCACCGCCCGGGCCGCACGCGGGCCCAGCGGCGCCGGCGGCCCGAGCGTCCACTTCAAAGCACTGAGACGCCGTCACTTAAGCACATGCACCGTGGTGATCCGTGTTGTCGCCGGTATTGTGCACTCGCGGTGTAACTATGTCAAAGTACGGAGCGCAGGACGCGTGCGTTCGCGGCGGCGGCGAGTCGCGGACTGGTGCGGCGCGCGCGCCGTTCGTTCGACCTGCCCGGAAGGAAGTGCTGAAGTTGCACAGTAAAAGTAAGATTACGAACCAAGCGCTTTTAAGTTTTCTTTTCATTGCCGGTTTTCAGGTTTCAGCCTTCGGGGTTGCGAGTATAACTTTTTTTATAGATTTTTAATTTGAAGTATTGTTTTGTTTTTAATTTCAATGCTTAGGTTGTTTACCTTTGGCATTGTTTATTTAAATAATCACGTATTTGACGTTGGTATGCACATTTTCGAGCGATCTAGATTTTATTCATAAAATAAGTAGGTAAATTTCACTTGTTATTTTATTAGGTACATTGATCAGATACGATAGATCAGAACGTTTTTGTTTTTACTTTTGCTTTTTAAGTTTGTTAAGATTTTAAAGATACCTAATTTTTCCAATATTTATAACTATTTTTTTAACTGACTTCAAACAAGGAGGAGGAAAGGAACGCCGATAGGATTGCTTTACCGTCCTTTTTAGGGTTCCGTAGCCAAAATGGTAAAAACGGAATCCTTATAGTTTCGCCATATCTGTCTGTCTGTCCATCCGTCCGCGCTTTGCTCAGGGACTATCAATGCTAGAAAGCTGTAATTTTGCGCGAATATAATATGTAAAACTATGCGACAAAGTGTACAATAAAAAATCTAAATATATTTTTTTACAGTACCTCCCATTGTAGTACAGTACATGCTGTGTCACATTATACTAACATGCTTATTAGATGACCAATAGAAGGGGCTTGAAAGTACCACAAAAATGCTTGGCAAATTTTAATCCTATTAACTTACTTACGGTTTAAAGAGTCACTCAGGAGACTGTACTCGTAACTATAGCAACGAGTGACAAGAAAAAGTTGATTAACCCTTTTAACAAAAAATAAAACCGCTGAAAAAAACTGAAAAACCAAAAAGAATGAACCTTTTTATTTTACCATAATCTAGATACTAGTTTGAAGTAAGTGCCTCAGCCAGCACTAGCCAGCAGGAGTCTATAGACCGATATGCTAGTCTACCTGATGGGTTTCTATCACTCCTTCTGACTCGTGCTGAGGCACCGAATTCAAACAGGTATCTAGATTAAGTTTAAATAAAAAAGGTTTATTATTTTTGGCTTTTCAATTTTTTCGGTTTCAATTTTTCGTTAAAAAGTTTTACTTAATTCAGCTTGTCAAGGGGGGGAGCACATTTGATTCAAACAAACACATCATAAGAGTCACGATACGATATAAGTACGAGTATACATACAAAATTACAAGTTCCTAGAAAACAGCCTCTAAACTAAGGTGGGGGACGGTCGGACGGACAGACAGGCAAGCTGACTTACTAAGTTGGCGAAACTATACAGGTTAATTGTTACGACTACGGAACCTTAAAAAGCCGTATGTTGTCATGTGGTTTGCCGTTTGACCAATAGCCTATCAAGCAGAGGCCTTTAAATCTTTAAACGCACTTGAAATCGCAATCATTTCAACACTTCTTTTTTTCAAATGCTATAGGATGAGGATAGAAAGAGACAGTGAATGCAACCGCTAGCGCCTAAGTCACAGATATAGATTACACTAGATTACGCAAATGCATTTACTTCGCGTGTCCGAACCCCGACCAAAAGTCGAGGTTTCCTCATACTAAGACTGACCGTTAACTGACTAATCATGACTAATAGTGACTGACTGGAGCCCCACGGCGCGGGCGGGCGGCGCATTTGAATTGATTTTGCGCGGACATCGGGGAATTCACATCTTTAATTCGCTCTTGAGACGACACAGTAGATATAAAAAAGTGACACGGTTGGTTTTCATACAGATTGAGGTGTTTGCGTTATCTAGTGTAATCTATATCTGTGGCCTAAGTGTAAGACGTCGTCTTCTGGCTGTAGGTTCAAACCAAACTCACCTGAGGGGCTACTACGAAACTCGCAAATCGAAGTTCGTATCTCACCGTCCCTTTCACTTGCGTATTAAATGACATAAGCGTCAGCGGGACGGCAACATACGAAGTTCGAGTTTTGCACTTCGTGCTCTATTAGGCAAAGCTCTGCTCAGGGGCAACACTAGCGCAAAGCCAGACGACAGCGACTCCTATATTTTGTCATGACCAAAGATAGTAATAAAAAGGATGTTGGAGAAACTAAGTTTATTTTTATCAATCATCATCATAAATATAAGTATATTAATTTATTTCATAAAAGTAAGTAAAAATATAGGTAAGAATCATGTTGCAACGAAAATACAAACTAAACCAAACAAGAAATAACAAAAAATAAGTAACAATTTGGTTGAAAAAAAAATGCAAAAAGACTCCAACGCAATATTAATCATCTTGCATTTTGCAGCAATACGTAAATCTTTTTTAAACAAATACCGTAATACGAACCCACTTTGAAGAAACCCTGTATTAGGCAAAGTCTGCGCACAACAGTAGAAGCGAACGCTATGACAACGTCATCTCTTATATTTTCTCACCATGCGATAATGCCAAAGAGTAGGAACCTATACCATATATATTTTTATTAGTAACAAAAAACCATGATATTTACATCGAAATAATATGATATTATGGCATTTAAGATACTCAAAAAACTGATTACGGTTTTGTGCTAGTGTTGCACTCTGACGGCAGAAAATTGCAGTAATTATTCTCTATTGATGAAAAGTCAAAAACTTTTGACTTTTTAGGGTTCCGTACCCAAAGGGTGCCAACGGAACCCTATTACTGAGACTCCGCTGTCTCTCTGTCTGTCTGTCTGTCTGTCACAGGGCTCTATCTCCTGAGTCGTAATAGTTGGACACTTGAAATTTTTACAGATTATTATCCCATACAACAAACGTGATTGTTTTGCCGTTTTTTGCTTGATAACGGCAACAGGTAGACGCTTAAAATATTCACAGAATCTTTAGTTGTACTTATAATCACTTTAAAAATAAATGGTTAAAATAAAATGAATATTTAAGGGGGGCTCCCATACAACAAACTTTTTTTTTTTGCCGGTTTTTTTTTAATAATGTCGAATGTTATACAGATAATGGTACGGAACCCTTCGTGCGCGAGTCTGACTCGCATTTGGCCGGTTTTTTTTCAGTGTTATGAATATATCGTGAGGGAAACTGCAACTAGGGCTAGCTGACGCGGTTTGCACGGGCCGGGTGGCCGCCTGTTGAACAATAGTACCTATGAGCAGCGCTAACTGCGCGCGCGCGCGTCGCGTGGGTAGGATTTTTCATCACGTGTCGTAACATGCAGGCTACCTTGGTTGCAACCCCCCAAATAAAACCCTCGATCTTAATGTGCTTGTCATGGTCATGAAGCCCGTGGTCGGTAAGTGAGTCATTGCGCGTACAAATTTTCTTGTCATGAAGCCCAAGGACGGTCAATGAGTCCGTGCCCGTACTGATGGTGCTGCGCGCGCTGCTGCAGGACCACATGCACACGCACGTTGCGGGAGGGGGAGGGCATGCATCGCTGCCAAAAGCGCAGCCCAAGGTATGGCCAATATTTGGAACAATTATATTTTTTCTTTTACAAATAAAAAAAATACTCGCAAATGTGATGAAAAACATTGTATGTCGCACGGGCGGTACTAGAATTATTAAAGCCCTCAGTCTTCGACTTCGGGCTTCTAATAGACTCTCGTTCGTAATTCCTTATTTACCGCCCTTAAGACACAATGTACTATTTCATCACACTTGCTCGTAAACAGCGTCGTAACATGCAGGCTACCTTGGTTGCAACCCCCCAAATAAAACCCTCGACCTTGATGTGCTTGTCATGAAACCCGTGGTCGGTAAATGAATCTGTTACTGCATTTCAGTAAATAATAGCCGTCGGCTGCAATTTAAGGAACTCATCAAAAGTGTAGAACGTGTCTGCAATGCCACACAGACAAACATTGGCGTTAAAATTATAACCCTCTTTTGTGACGGGGGTTGAAAAAGTCACTCAAATATCCGAAACAGTCCCCAATACCCATCATAAACCGGAGAAAAACGTGCCAAAGACATTTCATCACGGTTTCCAACACGTGACGTGTTATCTCATCACCAATCGGCTATCATCACGAACGGTGATTGTGATGTGATGCTTGATACGGCGGCGGAGATGCGGCACGGGACAACGTGGTCTATCTGCGTGTCGAAACGTCAAGGTGTGAGGTTATGTAATGCTACGGGAACTAAGTGTTTGGATAGTATAAATAATTGGTATTTTTATTTAGAATATATTCGCAGGTTCACGTGTAAAGTGAGGGTCTACAGTTGCTGACGTGGTTTGTACGGAGCGGGGCGCTTATTGAACAAGAGCGTGTCAGACACGCCCGAATGAGGGTTCCGTAGCTATTACGAAAAAATGAAGTCATATTTTTCTAAGGATTTCGTATTTTGTACGGAATATTCCAAGTTTAGGTATATTTTATACCTTAGGCTGCTATTTACTCTTAAACTTAACTGTTATAGTTTGCCTTGAAAGTTTGATATACTTACTACCATCCTGAATTTTTTCAATTTTTTTCATCCACCGGTTTAGATATTTTGCAAACAAATCACTGAATCGGAAATTGGAATCGAATCGAATTGGATGAGAAAAAAAAAACAGCCATACTACGTCTACGGGAGGTAATCTAAAAAAAAAATTATTGAATTTTTTATTTTACCATTTTGTCGGCATAGTTTACATATACATTCGTGCAAAATTACAGCTTTCTAGCATTGATAGTCCCTGAGAAAAGCCGCGGACGGACAGACAGACAGGCAGACAGACATGGCGAAACTATAAGGGTTCCGTTTTTGCCATTTTGGCTACGGAACCCTAAAAATAGTATGAGCAGCGCTAAATGCAGGCGTAAATGCACGTGATGTTTTAGAGTTCCGTAAGGGGGCGTCCATTAATTACGCGAGGTCTTTAAGGGGGGGAGGGGGTCAAGTAAAATCTTTCCAATTCTCACTTGGGGGAGAGGGGAGATTTTAACAAATATCACGTAATTTTTTTTCAACAGAAAACCGTGTAAAATTGCGTGAAAGTAAAGTTTATTCATTTAAGTTGAAATATTTATTATTAAATTTTATCACAGTGATTTTAAACTACGGCAATATTCCCAAATCACAAATACTAGTCTTTGCTAGTCGTAAATAAAATTAATTGAACTTTTTTTTTTTGTATTTTTCTTTTTTATATCCAACGTGTTTACAGCCAAAACACATTTCAAAAAATCTCACGTGAGATTTGGGCAGGGGGGGAGGGAGTTAAGGAAAATCTTACGAAATCTCACCAGGGAGGGCGGGGGAGTCAAAAAATCCTAAAAACTGTCTCACGTAATTTATAATAATCCCCCGAATGCCGAATCAAAAACCGAAACATAAATTCGCCATAACTAGCTGTCCGTCCGTCTATCGATGGCTCAGATCGGAGAAATTGAAATACAAAAAGTAAATTTGGGCGTTGAACTTGGTATAACTTGATAGTTTCGTAATTTAGAGAGATTACTTAACCGAGCTCAACGCTAAATAATTTTGTCATCATTATCGGCCTATCTTAGTCCACTGCTGGACATAGGCCTCTCCAGTTGCACGCCACTGAGCACGATCCTCGGCCAGTCTCATCCAGTTCTTGCCAGCTACCCTGCGAAGATCATCGCTCCACCTAGTCTGAGGGCGTCCTACGCCACGCTTGCCGATTCGCGATCTCCACTCAAGAACTCGAATAATTTTGTATCGAGATAAAAAATACCTTATTATGTTGTTAGTATGGTGAGGAAACCTGCACAAACCAGCGAAGCAATTGGTGTGTGTGAAGTTCCCAATCCGCACTGGGCCCGCGTGGGAACTACGGCACAAACCCTCTCATTCTGAGAGGAGGCCTGTGCCCAGCAGTGGGACGTATGTAGGCTGGGATGATACCACACACACACACACACACACGCACGCACGCACGCACGCACGCACGCACGCACGTACACGTACGCATAACACACACACACACACACACACACACACACACACACAAACTTTCGCATTTATAATATATTAGTAGGAATAAAAAAGGATTCTACCTAATTTGTATACGGTGTAAATTTTTAGGGTTGCGTTGCCAAACGGTAATAGCGGGATCCTATTACTAAGACTCCGCTGTCCGTCCGTCCGTCTGTCACCAGTCTGTATTTCATGAACCGTGATAGCTAGACAGTTGACATTTTCACAGATTATGTAGGTATTTCTGTTGCCGCTGTAACAACAAATACTAAAAATAAATATTAATGGGGGATCCCATACAACAAACGTGTTTTTTGCTAATTTCTAATGTATTATAGATAATGGTACGAAAATGAAACCCTTCGTGCGCAAGTCCGACTCGCACTTGGCCGGTTTTTTAGTATTTTGGTGTCTTTTGTGAGAGTGAATAAATGTCTTCTGTCTTTCTAATTATGTCGTTTTGCATTAAAAAGAAAATTAAAAACGACGAAATTTCAATTTATTTTTTTAAGAAAGAAAGAAAGAAAGATTAAATTTATTTACCTAAATTCGGCACAGTAAAAATAAATAAAATTACAGCTAAAAAACAGACAATCAGAACAGACAAGAGAGAAAATAAAATAAACGTTGTGCCGAAAGAAGTAAACAGGGCCATACTCAGCGTATTGCTACAGCAAGCCACCGCCCTGCAGGGCTACCCCGAAACTCGAAACTCGAAGTTCGTGTCGTGCGGTCGCTCTGACACTTATACTATTTAATACGAGAGCGAGAGGGACCGCACGACACGAACTTCGAGTTTCGGAGTAGCCCTGCTGGTTTTCAGTATGACCCTAACTAAAAAAACTACTAGTAGTGCCGCAACGGCACGAACGTTAGTGAACGGCACCGATCATTTTCGATTAATAACAAAAAAATAAAATGCAAGAGGAAAAAATACAATAACAAAACAACAACAAATAAAACAATCGCATTACCTAAAATTAAAAGTTAAAAGTTTTACGTCATAGTCCTACGCACAGCGCCATCTATGACGAAACGCATAAACAAATCAAACGTCACTAATGCGCTCGCGCACGGCATTCCCGACTATTCAGAACAACCTTGTGTATTCAAATTTAGATTGAAAATCGAAGCGATGTTGACATGGACTAAAGACTTTTCTAGAAGGTGCTAGAATGTATTTAGGGCATAGAAGAGATGTGTGAGGAAAATTTAAGGTTATCAATTCTAATAAGTTTATACGAAAACAAAGCATCAAAACAAGATTTTAGGGTCTACGCTACTTGACGGGTGCACAGAGCAGGCGCACGCCTGCGTCAAATTTATAAAACCCGTCTTTCTGCGTGGGGTTGACAAAATCAACTATCGATACTACTCATCCTTTGTTTTTCCAATTATTATTAAAACAAAAAGTTTGTTATCAACTCAACACGTGTCTAGACAGGTCAGAGAAAACGCTAAGTATAATATACTAATTTTTTTGATGACAACAGCATAACTTGACACCGACCTGCTCAATGCGTGATTATGTGTATGTCCAATTGTAATCAGTCATAAAAACAATGATTGTATAAAATCTATATTTTAGTAGGTAGGTACATTATATGGAACTCACTTCATCTTTTTATTATCCTTACAGTAGCCGTATAACACGCACGTAAACAAACATACGCGATAACACATTCTCACACGCAAAGCAGTATGGCGCCACATACGTAAAATCACGTAATACATTATTTAATTCATCATCATCATCATCCCCGCCTATATACGTCCCACTGCTGGGCACAGGCCTCCTCTCAGAACAAGAGGGCTTGGGCCATAGTTTCCCACGCGGGCCCAGTGCGGATGGGAATTCACACGCACCATTGAATTGATTCGCTGGTTTGTGCAGGTTACTCACGATGTTTTCCCTCACCGCAAAGCTCGTGGTAAATTTCAAATGTAATTCCGCACATTTAAACTCAGAGTGCAAGCCGGGTAAAAATTATTAAATTGTAACTAAGAACACATATTTCGGTACTTTGCGGAGCTCCATGTCAACGAACTACAAAAATTTTACCTAGCTCCTTCGCTCCGTTACCACAACAGCTACTACCTATACTAAGATTTATTATTAATATGAGTTACTCTTCTCTCTCTCTGAGTTTTTCGAAATTCATGTGCGTAATTACATTTGAAATTTACCACGAGCTTTGCGGTGAAGGAAAACATCGTGAGGAAACCTGCACAAACCTGCGAAGCGATTCAATGGTGCGTGCGAAGTTCCCAATCCGCACTGGGCCCGCGTGGGAACTATGGCCCAAGCCCTCTTGTTCTGAGAGGAGGCCTGTGCCCAGCAGTAGGACGTATATAGGCTGTGATGATGATGATGATGATGATGATGAGTTACTCTTACTACGAATTACTATTACTATGAGTTATTATTACTACGAGCTACTAATACTATTATGTAATTATTACTACGAGTTACTAATTAGTACTAGTGACTATTACTATGAGTTTTATCGAAACGGCTTTACGTTTTATATTTTCAACTCCCTCAGCTCCGCCGTTATGAAAATTTTCCAAAACTGAATCGACTAAAAAACGGGAACTATATTTTTTGTCACCTAATTTTAGATGTGTCACTAATCAGCAATGCCCTAATTATAATATTTGTCCCTAAGAAATACATTAGTTATCTAAACTGTATTTAAGAATGAGTCATCAGAATAATGTAAACCTGTATCTTAAATTATAGTTTGACTAGCTTTTACCCGTGGCTTCGCTCTCCTGAACCATAAACATTTCAAAAAAACAAGCAATCAAGCAAGTAAGCAAGCATGCAAGTAAGCATGTAAGCAAGCATAATTATGCAAGAAATAGTGCAAGCAAGAATGCAAGCAAGCATGCATTCAATCATGGAAGCAAGCGTGCAAGCAAGCATGTAATTATGCAAGTAATAGTGCAAGCAAGCAAGCATTCAAGACTGCATTCAAGCATGCAAGCAAGCATGCAAGCAAGCCATGCAAGCAAGCATGTAAGCAAGCATGTGATTATGCAAGAAATGGTGTATGCAAGCAAGCAAGAAATCAAGCATGCAAGCAAGCATGCAAGCAAGCAACCTTGCAAATGAGCATGTAAATTTTTAATCAAGCATACAGGCAAGCATACAAACCAGAAAGCAAGCAAGCATGCTTTTTAGCACCTTATTTAAAAAAACGTTTGTGTAATGTGCATGTGGTCATCGAAATTCAATAATTAAAATAATATCTGTCACCTAATAAATAGATCTGTACCTTAATTAAATGCTTCTACCTATTCAACTACATATCTGGTTAGGTACGACAAGCGAAGCGTGGAGGAGTGTTAGGTAGAAATGCGACTCTCAGCGCGCGATGGCTTTTGCCTTAAGAGGGCAGTATAAGATAGTAAAATCCAGATAAATTGCATAGCACAGTTCCCGCAGGATAGCGATAAACCCGTTCTTTGCAGACAAAGTCGCGGGCAAAAGCTAGTATACTTTATCCTGGTGTGTAAAATTCCTACGGGATGCAAATAATGTTAAAAAATCTAACTCTAGTTAGATTATAGTTTGTAAGGCATGGCATTTACTTAGAATCAAAGTGCAACTAGAATCATAGTTCGCTTGAGCTCTTCGAGCCGCTACCGCCCTGGTAGCGCCCCTCCACCTGAGTGGGGGGTGCGGTGAGCGGCTTGTGACGCAACTGCGCGAGCGCATAATAGGTGTATTATGAATTGGTCACTAGGATATCTACTTTTGCAATTCTTGTATATTTATTTTCAAATTCAAATAATAAAGGGCTCTTTTACAAGTCATTTCTTTTAAACTACCAGCGCTTTCGGAAATACCATCATTGACAAGAATAATGCGTCGCAAGAAGTTTGGCAGAAAGTCAGTTTTTTCAAAATAATATGAACTAAATAATTACAAATAAATTACTTAATTACAGTATAAAATCAAAGAAAAAATACATAAATACTACTAATACTTATTTTGATGATTTTGGAAACGACTCTATCGATTTCGATAGTATTTGCAATGCTTTGCAAGTGGGGGGGAGAGAGCGAACAATGGAGCTTGGTGCTCAAGGAAAACGAGTGTTTTTAGGATTTCAGACAAAGCTCGGTCACCCAGATACTTTTACTTATTGACACTACTTACTTAGCTTTTTCTGCGGCTTTGTTTGCGTAAACCATTACACCATTAGGTATGGCAGTTGGTTTGAAATTCCGGAATTTCAGTCAATTTTCCCTTACTTTGCACAAAAAACACGTAATTTCATGTCTCTAAACTAAGTGACAATTAATGGTTCAAATGGTTATTTAGAGTCTTTTTGTATTTTTTATTCCAACTCCAAATTTGTTACTTTTACGGTCACCCCGTGAAACCATATCGAAAATACAAACTGAGACACGGATGCATACTATTTTGTTGCGCTTTTAATTAGAGGTGAGATGTATTTATTGGAATAGGTTTTTGGAATAGATTTTGGCTTGGTGGACGCGTGAGTACGCGTTCCCGCCCGCGATTCTTATAGTGTACGAGGTACCATCAGCCAAATATGTGGTCTACCACCCTAAAGTTGATAATCGTTTGCATTTCATAAAACAATAATGCCAATAGACGTATCTGTCAACTTGAAAGTTCGACTTTAGCGACATATGCATTTGATAGGAACTTGTTTAAAAATTGATAGACCACTTATTTGGCTGATGGTACCTACGGCGGCTGACAACGTTCCCCCAACTTGAAAACAAGCTGTTATGTACACTTTGTTGT
>NC_133495.1:10228485-10271148 GCF_025370935.1 Choristoneura fumiferana
TACAACCGAATTGATAACCTCCTCCTTTTTTAAGTCGGTTAAAATGACGCGCTTTCGATTTAGGTGTGCAAATTCTTTGCAGTGATCAATCTACGACAGCCGCTTGTCTCAGTGAGTGGGTAAGTGGGCTAGCGACAGCAGAAAGTGGTTGTGACGCAACCGCGCTGCTAACCCACTGCGCTGACCCTGCGTCTGCGCACCCTACCACCCTTAACACTGATTTAATAGATTTAGTAGATAATCTTGCAGATATCAAATAGGATAAATACTTCTTACCCCTAAATTGTACCACAATGAACAGGATTCAAGACTTTTTTGTATTTTTTGAAGGACGTTTTTAAATCATGAACTTTTTAAATTTTGTCAATTCAAAGGTTAATTTGATAATCATATGGTCTCTAGAGGTACGCATGTAAAAAACTGAAATCTCAAGCTACTGACATGAAAATTTGCAGGGGAGCTCTTTGTACCTACAATTTTTATGATGATCATGATAATGTTGGAAATTTTCATATATTATTTAGTATACCAATTCACTGGATTTGGACTCAATTCTCAAGCTTAATAGTTCACTTCACACCAGCAAAGCTGCAGATACAGCCTGGTTAATAATAAAATAACTAAGTACCTGTTATTATCAATACAATACAATATAATACAATTGTACACTTTATTATACACCAGAAATAGTAAGCGATACAGAAAACAGGTACACAGAAAGAAAATTACAAGTAAAAATAGGCGGCGATAAGGCGAGCAACTAACGCAACCTAAACTTAACTTAACGTTTCGCCATGTTGTCGTCTGTCTGTCTGTCTCCGCGGCTAAGCTCAGAGACCGTTAGTACTAGAAAGCTGTAATTGTTGGGTAGAAAAATTTGAAAAAATTCAGAATGCTAGTAAATATATCAAATTTATATAGCGGATAAATTGCTTGAGAATTATTCGTAGTTTGAGAGTAAATTAGCAGCCTTAAGTATAAAATATACCTATACTTGAAAGATTCCGTACACAATACGAAATCCTTAGAAAAAATATTACTTGATTTTTTCGTAATGGCTACGGAACCCTACCCTGGACGTGTCCGACATGCTAATGGCCGGTTTTTATAGAAAGAAATAAGAACTAGATTACAGCAGGTGGTGCATCAGCACCGTAGCAATACCGTAAGATATATTTTTTCAAAATTTTGCCCGCAGTTTAATATTTCATTCTGTGTTTCTAGTGAAAGAATTTCGTCAATTTTGAACACTGCATCCGTAAACCGTAGCTTTTTAAACCGGTCCCAAAATCCGCGTGGTTCACGTCACGTCAGCTACTCACAAGGATGTGCTACTTTCTTTACATCCTATCAGTCTTGATGAGTCAAGTCGAGTATTTCCAGTAGCTGACCGACTGGCAATGACAAGTTGCATAACGCTTAGTTATTTTTCCCTATCGCGTTCTAGATGTGATGGAATCTATTTACTTACCGCTAAGTTTATCGTAAATCTGATATTTCTATAAAACTTATCTGTTTTACTGAAATATACAATCGTAATCGGTTAACTTACAGTCGCAATTTGGTAGTTTATTGTGTAAAAATATATTATTCGACTCACCCCCTAATTCACTATTCATTGATTACATTTATGCGTCAAATAAAATAATCAATGGATGGTGAAACAGCCCCTAAGTCGCATTTACGAATAGATTATCAGAAAGTATGGGACACGTATTTTTTCTTTATTAATCAAACAAAAACTATAAAGATGAAGCGAGGCAAAGTTCGGAAGTGGGGCACCGTGACGTCACACCGTGCTGAAAATGTCGCACAGCCTGCTGCCATATTTAACTTCAACCAGCTGTCTTAATGAGGGTTTTTAGAGGCGAAATATCGCTAGATGGCGTTAGGATCGTGAGGTCCGTTTGACGTTTGAAGTTTGATTGCGATTGGCTCATTTAATTTTTTAACCAATCACGAGCAAACGTCAAACGGTCCTCTCGATAGTAACGCCATCTAGCGATATTTCGCCTCTGTGAAAACCCTCAATGATAAAATAAGAAATAAGTTTCCAATAGCTTTTGATAATCTAACTGAGGAGGATGTAATTGGGGAATGCTTATGTCCAACAGTGGACGTCCTGTGGCTGAGACGATGATGATGATGAAGCTAACTGACGAACTAAGTCTAAGTACCTAATTAAGGTGGTAGGACCTTGTGCAAGGTCCGCCCGGATTGCTACCACCATTTTGCTCGCTAATCCTGCCGTGAAGCAGCAGTGCTTGCACTGTTGTGTTTCGGCGTGGAGAGTAAGATAGCCGGTGAAATTACTGGCACTTGAGGTATCCCGTATATCTTAGGCCTCTAGGTTGGCAATGCATCTGCAATAACCAGGTGTTGCAGGTGTTTATGGGCGGTGGTGATCTCTTACCATCAGGAGACCCACTTGCTCGTTTGCCATCCAGTCGAATAAAATAAAAAAACGAAGTAGACATTTTTGGACATTAACCTATTTGTAGTCGCAATTATGGAATAAAACATAATTAAAGTGGTTCGACAATGATCGGTTAACATAACGGAATTAATAAAGCCTTTTTAGGGTTCCGTAGTGAGCTAGGAACCCTTATAGTATGTATGTATGTATGTAAATGTATGTAAATACTTTATTGTACATAAAACACAAAAATAATACAAAAAGAAAACAACAAAACAAAAGAGTACAAAGTATAGTTTCGCTATTTCTGTCCATCTTCTGTCTCTCTGTCCGTCTAAGTTCAGAGAGAATTGATTTCACAACTTCACTAGGTAGGTACCTATATACTAGTTCTGCTATTCACATTCACGTCACACTTGTTGTTTTTTTATGTTTTTCCTTATTAATGGTAGGCGCTTTCAGAAAAAGTTGTTGAAATTACTTTTTTTGAAGATTTGGATGAAATTTCGTTTTCCTACTCAGAATCAGGAGCACTTTCGATTGCAACAGGAGAAAAAGAGTGTTCCAAGATTTTTATTCCATTACGTTTCAGCATAGATGTCGCTAGTGTCACTGCTTAAGTGACTAAATAAGAAAACAAACAAGCTGAGATATGTGGTGCATAGGAGAAATTCGTGTCTGTATCAAGCCGTGGTGGCCTAGTGGTTTGACCTATCGCCTCTCAAGCAGAGGTCGTGGGTTCAAACCCGGCTCGTACCTCTTGAGTTTTTCGAAATTCATATGCGGAATTACAATTGAAATTTTCCACGAGCTATGCGGTGAAGGAAAACATCGTGAGAAACCTGCACAAACCTGCGAAGCAATTCAATGGTGTGTGTGAAGTTCCCAATCGCACTGGGCCCGCGTGGGAACTATGGCCCAAGCCCTCTTGTTCTGAGAGGAGGCCTGTGCCCAGCAGTGGGACGTATATAGGTTGGGATGATGATGATGATGATCACTGCGTTACCGTTTTCATACACGTTTATGTGGCGGTGGTGTAATGGTTACCGCAAAATTATATGAAAAACCAGGGACACTATTTTTCTCCTATTACAATCGAAAGTGCTCCTGATTCTGAATAGGAAAACAAAATTTCATCCAAATCTAAAAAAAAGTCGTTTCAACAACTTTTTTCTGAAAACGCCCACCTACTCACCTCATTTGTTTAAACTACGAATAAATATTTATTCGTAGTGTTTAAAGCATAATCTCGTTCGTCATCCATTTTTTGAGCAATTAATTTGATCGACTCTTTGTGTTACAGACAGAGCCGGGAAAACTACCTACGATTTTTTTTGCCAGGTCATCCCAGCCTTTACACATCCCACGCAGACCCAGTGTGGATTGGGAACTTTCCATATCAGAAGATTCCATATATTTTGGCCATATATACTTTTACTTTTACTTTTTACTTTGTGTGATATCTATATTCCTCATAATTATTATTAGGTACCAATGGGATTACAATTAAAATTTTAAAGAATTATTTAATTCAATGACTTTCAATGCCACGAAATAATAATATACAAAATTGATGACTCTTCCTTCCTCGTTGTGTTAGAAAGAAACTGAAGATATCGGAAGTGACTTTCAAAAGTGTTTATTTCTTGAGCTTGGTAACTTCAGTTAATGCAGCAAAACCGACCAAGGAAATCGAAAATAAACCTAGGCTCCGCCTCGGTATGTACCAGGGCGTCACGAGTTGAGCGGGGTTACGCAACACCCACTCTCACTTTCGCGACTGGAGCCGCTGCGTGCTTTGCTCCGACTCGTTGATGCCATCGCATCGGTTACCACCTAGCGTTTATGACAGCCTGGTAGCTCTCGGTCTTCGATAGTGCATAACTTTGCAGTTTGAATGTTGGTTAACTTTTTGGGATCATCTGCTTTATTTACTTTGCTCAAAATATTTTCAGCTTTGGAAAAGCTAAAGTTCGTGTTTATGCTGGATCTAGGCGACATAAAAAGACTTTTTATGCTCTAGTGCATAAAGTAAAATCTTCGTCTAAGACCAAGGTAATCAGGTGTCAACAGCCACAAACAAAAAAGTTTGTAAATTTTTTAAATTATTATGAATTTATATAAAACTAAAAATCAAACAAAATAAATCAATAAAACTTAAATATAATAATGCACGAAAAATGAAAAGTACATTGTAGGTGAACAATTGTTTCCAATATTGCTATTTCATTTCCTCGCAATCTAAGTGAAAAGTAGACCGGCTCGGGTGGCTATATGAACGTCTTGGGTAAAATGGCTCGTTTTATGTTCTTGTTGTACAATCTACTATTATAACAAAAAAATTAACCGACTACAAAAAACGTTGAAAATAATTTTCTACCAGTCCGAAGTCTGTGCCTCAGTACGAGCCAGCAGGAGTGGACCTATAGTCCCCTACCTCACCTACGCACTACATATTGGGCTTCAATCCCTCCTGCTGGCTCGTGCTGAAGCACCGACTTCAGAGTGGTAGAAAATAATTTTCATGGTTTTTTTGTAGTTGGTTAAATTTTTTTTTATAAAATTTTCTTTTCACGCTTTTTAGTGTTAATAATCTAGGATGCAATAGTTTAATGTCAATTGTTCGTCACCTCATACAAAAGATTGATTTTTTCCGATGCAGAGACTTTAATTATTAAGGAGTCCTGCTGCTTCACCACCCGTTCCATTTCACCATATGCATTACGAGGAGCATAAATTGCTTAGCTTCAACCCGTGACATACTGATTATTGAGTAGTAACTTCGATGGTCAACTGTGGTCTTCATCATCATCATCATCAGTTTCACTTCACCAAATGATGATTTTCAAAAGCAAATGCACGAGTTACTACTAAATATATCTGTCTTATGGGACCTATTGAAAGCATTCCTAGACGAACGCAAAGAAAACTTTTAAATCGTTCTCTTGTTCTGAGAGGAGGCCTGTGCCCAGCAGTGGGACGTATATAGGCTGGGATGATGATGATGATGATAAATGACGGAGTTCTGAGGTAACAAACATGAAAAAAAAAAGTTTTTTAATTCTCTATTTTAAAAGTTTAGAAGCAGAGTTATTAAAATGACAAAAATAAAAAATATCCACATACGTAGAAAAATGTATAAATATACAAAACTAAGTAATGAATTTGCAAAATTGATTGTAATTATTATAAACTGTAATTTAATTACCTCAGATTTTAATGATTTCCACCTTTTGTTAAATATATTGACCCGGATAACTCACGTCTTAAATCGAGTTTAGCTCAACATGTTTCCGGCTAATTCGTAACCCTTCGTCTTCGTCGGATTAGCCCGAAACATGTCGAGCTAAACTCGATTTAAGACGTGAGTTATCCGGGTCAATATATTTAATATGAGTGAGTCTCACGGTAGTTTCATGTTCAAGATTTCCACCTTTTATTTAGGTATTCGAAAAAATCCCTCCCTTAGTGTAAGTTTTCGGTTACAAAATACGTCTCGATCGCGGTAGCGTTAAAATCTCAATTTGTATGGAAACACGAACATCGCAAACGTTCCGCTAGGCTAGAGGCACTGTTCGTGTTTGCATACTTAAACGCGAACGCGATCGAGACGTATTTTGTAACCAAAAACTTACACTAAGGGCACTGATACCTAATTGAAAACAAAACTTACGCATGCGCATTACGGACTTACCAACTCAGTTACCAACCTCGTATCACATGTAACTCTTCTTCAAATTCATGTAAGAGTAGGCAGATAACAACTTTCAACTATATTAGTTTGAGTGCAGTTTCTAAATCTTTCAACAATTATTTCGATCAATTTTTAAAAAGAAAATAAACTAAAATACCTTCTCCATAAACGAAAATCAGACTAAATTGACTTATGGTAGTCTCATGTTCTGATCAGCTCAAATCATTGATGCTAAAAACGAAATCAACAAAAACCAAGCTGCCAAAACAGCTAAGTGAAAAATAAAGAGTGGAGCCGGTAACGAAAGTGTGTCAGGCAGGCCCACGCGGAGTGGGGATGCGACGCCTGCACCGCTCAAGAAAGTCAATATGCACATAAACATTTCAAATATTTTTGAGGAGATTTTTTATTTGTGAAGGATGATCGATCAAGATCTAACTAGCTTCCGGGCGAGGAAAGGGGACGACCCTTTTGAAACTTCTGAGATGAATTTTAGAAAACTAGTTCTTGTATTGTAAAACTCTTTATTGTACATAAAAACATACCAAAAACCTATTATTTGTAGTGAAAAACAGACATCTACATCGTAAACGGTCTAACCGGTCTTCCATAGTAAAAGTGCTTCTGGCTCTAATTATACTTTTTTATGTATGTTTTTGTGTGTGTTTTTATTTATCTCACTATGATATATCTTCTCTCTTCTTTAACTTAAGAGTTATTCTCTTGTCGGTGGAGTATCTTCCACACATCCCTCCTTTGGGCCATCCTCTTGACCTCTTGATACGACGCGACGCCGACTTTCTCCCTTATCTGATCGATGTATCTGCGCCTAGGTCGACCTCTTCCTCTCTTCCTCTCGATCATTCCTTCCAAAATTGTTTTGAAGAAGCCGTCGTGTCGTATCAAATGCCCGATCATTTTCCATCGTCTAGCATCTATAGTGTTCAGGATTGTTCTCCGTTCTTCAACCATTCTCAAGTCTTTCCTCAAGGGTCTTTCTTTCCATCCAACTTATGCCTTTCATTCTCCTCCAGCACAGCACCACATCTTTCCATTTCCATTTTTAACTTTTTTTTTTATTTGACTGGACGGCAAACGAGCAAATGGGTCTCCTGATGGTAAGAGATCACCACCGCCCATAAACATCTGCAACACCAGGGGTATTGCAGACGCGTTGCCAACCTAGAGGCCTAAGATGGGATACCTCACGTGCCAGTAATTTCACCGGCTGTCTTACTCTCCACGCCGAAACACAACAGTGCAAGCACTGCTTCTTCACGGCAGTATTAGCGAGCAAGATGGTGGTAGCAATCCGGGCGGACCTTGCACAAGGTCCTACCACCTGCGCATTAACTTTAACTTAACTTTTCAATTTTGCCTGGTGCTAGCTAGCAAAGTCCTCACATTTCATGTCCCGATTCTACAAGGATCTATGAGATATCATTTTAATAAAAATAAATAAAGTGGATTTAATAATAATAACATCTTGGGGCAAATTACACCAATTGGCCTAGCCCCAAACTTAGCAAAGCTTGTACTATGGGCGCTAGACAACGGATAGATATACACTACACATGTATATCCATACTAATATTGTAAATGTAAAAGTGTTTGTGTTTGATGTTTGTCCGTCTATCACGTCGAAACTCGAAATGGAGCGACGGATTGACGTGATTTTTAGCATAGAGATAGTTTATGGGCCAGAGAGTGACATAGGCTACTTTTTATCCCGGAAAAATGCACAGTTCCCGCGGCACAAGCAAAAGCTAGTAAATAAATATAATTAAATACTTCAATACATACAAACATACAAGACTCGAGTACAAACATTCGCAAGAGCGCAGTCAGCGGTATAGGCAATTTTTGAAAAAATATTAGTTTTTCTTTTACAAATATACAATTTTGCTCGCAAATGTGATGAAAAACATTGTATGTCGCACGGGCGGTACTAGAATTACGAACATCGACTCTTTAAAACCCTCAGCAGTCTTCGAGCACGGCTTCTAATAGACTCTCGTTCGTAATTGCTTATTTACCGCCCTCAAGACACAATGTACTAATTCAAAATTTATCAAAGGAATGGAATACTATATTGGCAAAAAAAGACTTATTTTTCAAACGAACACGATTCTAGGCTTAGCAATTTTACTACCAGGGGCAGTTTTACTATGTTAGAACAGCCAGACATTATGTAGTGTTTTGTTTCAATTTTAAACTTGTATTCCAACTTGCACGTAATTTGACTCGTACGCATCCATGCACACATACAACGACGAATACATAGAAAGGTCTCATTCCATCACGATTCAGTCAAACGACCAATGATATCTCCTCGTGCTGGGTACTTATTTACTCTTCAAGGTCCTCCACAATAAAGGGCGAGGGTTACTGTGCTACATGATTGACCAACTACCTAATTTCTATTTACAATATACCTAATTGTATGCTAATCATATGCCGTCTGCCACCTATATGTTGACGCATTAGTAATGTAATGATACGCGGCTGGTAAGTCGTTGTGCAGTTCAGCAGGGCTACTACGAAACTCGAAGTTCGTGTCGTACCGTCCCTATCGCTCTCGTATTAAATAGTATAAGTGTCAGAGGGACCGCACGACACGAACTTCGAGTTTCGAGTTTCGTAGTAGCCCTGCAGATGTTAGTGTAGTACGTGTTTGACGTGTATGTATGTATGTATGTATGTCTATTCCTATGTCCTCTCGTAACTACTTACTCAACGGCTGAACCGGTTTTGATAAATGGTACGTCATTGGATTCGTCTTGATGACGCGAGTGACACTGGGTACATGAAATTCTTTAAAAATCAAAATGGCGGATTTTTGGCGCCAAATTGTAAGCTTTCAAAAATGTTTTTTATTGAAACCTATCGGATGCGGTATCAAATGAAAGCTAATAATTAGCCCATTCTAAATATATAGGGGTTATAATAGTTTTAATTTACCAATTTCACAGAAATATTAAAAAAGTGTGAAATAAAATAATAAATTTAAAAAATCAAAAAACCCGACTGCCTTAAAAATACTTAAAAGAAGGAAACAAGTCTAGTGGGCTAGAACTTTGTTAAGTGGCTAACTTAAAGTTCAACAGTCGGGAGTCGGGTCGGGACCCATTTAAATCGTGACGCTCAAAAATTCTTACCTAATAGGGACCTGTGTTGAACTTTAAGTTAGCTACTTAGGTAACAAAGTTCTGGCCCACTACTTGTTTCCTTCTTTGTAGTATTTTTTAAGGCAGTCGGGTTTTATGATTTTTCAAATTTATTGTTTTATTCATGAACTCAACCAAACCTGCGAAACAATTCAATGGTGCGCGTGTGAAGTTCCCAATCCGCACTGGGCCCGCGTGGGAACTTATGGCCCAAGCCCTCTTGTTCTGAGAGGAGGCCTCTGCCCTGCAGTGGGACGTATATAGGCTGGAATGATGATGATGATGATTCATGAACTAATAGAAACCCTTCATTCATTTTCTCAAACATGACATGAAATATTGACGTTGTGTTACAATTAATAGGCTGAGAGGTATCGCCTGCCTGCCCGGTCACTCTAGCGGCCTGCAAACAGATTTATACAACTTTGCAGGCCGCTGGCCGGCAATGCGAGCGTCTTTTAATGTTTCAGCTCGACACACGCGCACAGAACAGGGCGACCAGACTAGCGTCTCGCTAGCTTGACTTCTTGTTTTATTTTTATTTTATTTCATGTCATGTAAGAAAAGCACTATAGAAGCCTCTGCCGGAACGTGGGGTTGCCGGCCTCGCATCCCTATCCGGCCTCGCTATAATACGCTCGGCCGTCTATATCTGCTTGGTCGGTAACCCCCTACTTCCCGGCCTCTACAGTAATGTACTATTACGTCGCCAGTGTGAGGATAGGTATAGGTAAATGAAGCGTTTTTAATGGCTCATGAAAAACATTCCTCGAAACACATTCTCGGACATTTCTGGTAGAAACGCGCCTATAACAGTTGTGTGTATTGTGATATAACCGTCGATAAAAGACCAAATACGGCAGCACCCGAAGTGTCAATCAATTATTGTATTAAATGAGTGGCATTTTCATGTCCATTAATATGGAACTTTATTATTTAGTCCATTCTCCATTTCTTCCGTGGATGTCGAAAGAGGCGACAAAGGATATAGGTTAAGGTATACCGTAGGCGACAAGGCTACCACCTGTCACTATTGTACCTTTTTTTGACAAACTTTAAACCTAAAATTTATAAAAGTGGCTCCGATGCGGTAACGTTTCGTGTGCTCTGCGTTCCCCATTTGGGAATACAGTTGTGTGTGTGTTTATTATTTAGTGTCAAATGTCAAAAAAAACTGTGCTGCTGGGGAACGGATGCTAAGCGTTTTGTGCGGGATTTGGGCCGTCTTCTCAGTCAAAAATTTAAAAAAAAAAAATGAAAACCGACCCCAAAAAAATAAAAAAATAAAAAATGGAACCAACTACAAAACCCTTGAAAATATTTTTCTAGGTACCTACTAGCTCGAAGTGCCTCAGCACGAGCCAGCAGGAGTGGAACAATAGTCATCTACCTCACCTACCTACATACAATGGGTTCCAATCACTCCTGTTGGGTCGTGCTGAGTCACCGACTTCGAGCTAGTAGGTACCTAGAAAGATATTTTCAAGGGTTTTGTAGTCGGTTCCATTTTTTATTTTATTGGAGTCGGTTTTACTTTTCTGTTCAAAATTTTCTTTATTTCTCACTTTTTAGTGATTTGTAGCCAAAGTACATCTCACAACGATTCCATTAAGCCCAAACACGACTTAGTTACGTTGTTTTATAACAGAGTTCCGTTGCCTACCTTCTGGCTTCAGCATCAGATCAGTTCAAAATAATCATTAACTTAAAGCTTCTTCTTACTCGCTTATCTATCTTATTTATAGACGGGCGAGCATTACTTAGCTTTGACGAGTTCCATTGGTCATCTACGGTCTTCTTTATCAGGTCCAGGTTACCAAATGATACTTTCTGAATGTAAATGCTCATCTTAATGCTAAAAATACTCAAATTGCCATAGCTATGCCTATAAAATTTGAGGTTTGCCCTCGATTTCCCTAGGATCCTATCACCAGATCTTGACTTGGTGACAATGGGACCACCTCAGAAGAATACCCTTTCGAATAAAAAAAGAATTTTGAAAATCGGTCCACAATTGGTTGAGTAATTGGTGAACATACATAAAAAAAATACAAACATTGGTACATAGAACCTCCTCCTTTTTTGAAGTCGGTTAAAAAGGGGAGGACCCGCTCCGAGTCATTTCTGGTGCAAAGGCTGTCCATATCTATCCAGCGTGGAAATACCGCGAGCGTTATGGGCACTTTTGCGCCGGGAATGGCAAGGGGCGAGTTATTTGACTAAATTATTTTTGTAATAATTGCTTACTGTATCTTATAAAAATGACAAAATGAAAAATGTATGTCTGTACGATGGGTATGTACTGAACTTAATTCAGAGAGCACGATCGATACATACTAAAATTTTGGATAAAATAGGTACAATGGAAAATCATTATGCATTTACATCTGTATGAGACGTGAAGTCGATCTTAGCATTGGTTACTTTCCTGGATGAAAATAAAATACACATTGAATTGCTTCGTTCTATTCAGGTTTCTTCACGATTTTTTCCTACAGCTGAAGCTTTCCTAAGCCTCGTGGCAAATAACATTATGCAATTTCGCACATAACTTCCAAAAAATGTAGAGATACGAGTCAGGGATAGAACCCACGATCCATTGCTTGGGTCAAACCACTGAGCTACCACGGCTTATTAAGTCTAACGACAATTAAATTAAGTTTGAACAACGACGGATCATCCACTTGCGCACGCACACTAACAGCGTGTGACCTAAAAATTGTAACTAAAAGATGCAAACAGTCTTTTTAAGATTTTATAGCAGGGCCGCATTGGGCGGGTGATTCAAATAGCCCTTCTTTACAAGTTACGAGTATATATAGAAAACCGATCAAGTATGAATCCGACTCGCGCATTAAGGGTTCCGTAAATTTTCTTAGCTAAGTCAAAACGCTTTAAAAGGCCGTATTTATAAATATCCAACCATGTTAAGAGCAATATTTCAGAAACAGCTGAACCAATTTTAATTAAACATAGCTAAGAACTGTTTTTGGTAAAAAAAAATATTAATACAAGCTTTTTTTGCTGACTGTACTTGTATTGTTACCCAAACTAAATTTGAATACCAAATTTAAAGTCAATGCACTAACCCTTGAAGAGTTCCGTCCTGTGGTGACGATCCTGGCCGGACTACCAGGATGTCACTACCAAATTATTGTATTATCACCAGATTTACGAGTACATAAGTTTACTAAATTTCAAGTAGATCGGACTACTGGAAGTGGGTCTAATTTAACTTGCAAGATTTGACCCAAATAAATAAATTAACGAACAGGGCATCATTTCGTATCATAGTAAATGTGTGTTCCATGCATATTCCCTGTTACATACACAGGTATACATAAAACTAAAAATGTGTTTTTCTTAACAAAAAATTAATTAAGTACAAAAAAATTGTACACAAACGTACGCCGGCCCCATATCTTTCTATTAGTGTCTCGACCTATTTAAGGGATTGCAACATAGCACACGCTCGTCTTCCGCGTCGCGCGTGTGTGTGTGCGCGTGCGCACGTTACATAATTTAATTGTGGTTGAGGAAGGAAGGGTCATGGGTTCTGTTGATGGTTAGAATTTTTGCGACTGAATAGTTTCCAAGGCCCTGTTTCACCAACGTGACAATGTCAGTGACATAATGTCGAGTGTCCATTTATTTTGTATACAAGTTTGAGTCCCGGAGAAGGACATAGGATAGTTTTTATCCCGGAAAATTGCATAGTTCCCGCGGGATAGCGATAAACGGGACGGGGGACGGAGTCGCGGGTAACGGCTAGTTACTAAATAAAATCAAAAATTATGGAAAATTACAAAAAAAAACAAGAACTATTTTTTCTTGTGGACATTTAGGTACGTAACTTGCAGGCTTTTTAATCTAGGTTTGAGTGGTCTTAATTCCTGTCAGATCCATACAAGAACTGTCAGTTTTAAGCCTTTCGAGATTTAAAAAGCCTACAAGACGTCTTTAGTTGTAGATTTGTCGGTAAATTTTGACTAGATCAAAGCTGTGTCAGGTTTGCGTTACAACGAGGGTTTTAACAGAGACTCGCTAGATGGCGTTAGTATCGTGAGGTACGTTTGACGTTTGCTTGCAATGAGGGCTACCGCGTATGAATTCGCCACTAGAGGCGCTAGTGTAGCGTGAGGTCTCCGAAATGTCAAATCTCATAGTTTTTGGGTGAGCTACGCGGGTTTATTTATAATTAGAATAATTTTGTGAATATTTTGCAATATCTGAAATTAATTATGGCAAAAATGATGCGATCCGGGGCAATGAATGTCTGTGTTTTGAGATAGTTTTGTCTTTCGGAAACCTTTGTCCTCCCTTTTTTCCGAACAAAACGGGGACTATGCAGCAATGTGGCATGCTCGACATTTTTATGGTACGGTTTTAAAGTGTATTAAATATGATTTTAATGTATACTTTGTTTTCACGCCCGTAATAACAGACTTTGAAAGCCATACTTAAAAACCTCACGCAACAGTGCGCCATCTAGTGAGACAAAAAACGATAGCCCTCATTGGCTCATTAATTTTTTTAACCAATCACGAGCAAACGTCAAACGAGTCTCACGATACTAACGCCATCTAGCGATATTTCGCCGCAGTGAAAACCATCATTGTAGTGATTCGTGACTAACATAGGTACTTACGCGTATTTTTAAAATGGCTCTATGGAAGTAGTAGTCGCACATGTCAGCATAGTGTAATGGAGCCCAGGCAATAACTCATCCATAAATAAGCGACACATACTTAAGTTGAAATCAAGGCCGTCTCAGGCCATGCGGGCAAAATGCACACAAGAACGTGGGGCCCTTTTATATGAATACTAGCTTATGCCTGCGGCTTCGTCTGCGCGGATCTACGTTATCGCGCGGTGGCGCCCTCTATCGGAATAAAAGGTATTCTATATTGATCCTTGGGTTCAAAATACCTATACACCAAATTTCATCAAAATCGGTTCAGTGGTTTCAACGGGAAAGCGTAACAGATAGACAGACAGAGTTACTTTCGCATTTATAATATTAGTATGGATATATAGTAGGGATAACTGTTATTTTAGTTATTACACGCACATCAAAACATAGGTTACTATGATTAAGATATGGGATTTGTTTTGAATAAAATCTGTTATTCACTTTTTGGTCAGTAAAATAGAAAAAAAAGTAAAGATCTGAGCGGGGGCCCTGGGCACTTGTGGTAAAGATAATACTGGTTGAAGTGGCAAGTGTGAGTATGTAATATTCTTTATCACAGCATACTCATATCTCTCAAACCGCTGGAGCTGGACGGATTTAAACAATTAGGGTATCGTTACATTCGTCCCGACAACCCAAGTGCCCTTATATAGGTAGATTTAAAATAAGTTTTTGTTAAAAATTACATTTTTAATACAAGCTTTTTTGCTGACTGTACTTTTTGTTGACTGTACTTGCATTGTCATCCAAGCTACATTTCCGTACCAAATTTCAAGTCGATACCATTAACCTTGAGGAGTTCCGTTCTGCAGAGACGATCCTGGCCGGTCTACCAGAATGTCACTACCAATACCGCTGGTGTTGCAGATGTTTATGGGCGGTGGTGATCTCTACCATCAGGAGACCCACTTGTTCGTTTGCCATCCAGTCGAATAAAAAAATAAAAAATAAAAACCAGATTATTGTATTATCACCAGATTAACATAAGTATGCCAAATTTCAAGTCAATCGGACCACCGGGAATGGGTCAAATTTAGCTTCCAAGAGTTGACCCAAACAAACAAATAAATAAACAGGGCAAGTTAAAGAAAAGCTTGCGAAAATAAAACATGGCGGCTGTGAGATACAAATATTTGGGGTCAATAATTTGGGATCAATAGCACTGATAGCATATTCAGACAAAAAAAACTAGAGGAATAGCTTTCAGGAATGCGTCGTTAATAATTTCATGAATCCGTGCTTTTAAAATGAAACCGTTTACTTAACTTAAATTAATACTCATAAAGAAAAATTAATAAATAAATACTTAAATCAAAAAACCCGTCTGCAAAACAACAATTAAAATTAAAATTAACTGAAACGATCGAAACAAGATAGAAAAAATTAAAACAATAAAAAAATCGATACAAGACCAAACATTAACGGTAAATTTAAATTATGTTTTATTTAGAATTTGTATGGTTCAGTGGTTTAGACGCGCTGAAGTGTTTACAAACATTCTCATTTGTATTATTATTAGTGGGATTTTAATTGACATACCCATACAGAGCCGTTTTTTGCGAGGAACTAATCTATCTGGGTACCTCGTATTATAATGACATATTACTGTAAATACGAAGATGCTTGTTAACCAAGCGTGTGTCTTGAGCACACTCCTGCAAGGCTACTACGAAACTCGTAACTCGAAGTTCGTGCCGGTCCCTCTCGTGTATCAAACAGTGTAAGTGTCAGAGGACCGCACGACACGTCGAGTTTCGAGTTTCGAGTACAGCTGTACGGGGCAGAATCCTGTGCCTCTAGTGTGGCGTTTTCACAAAACATTCGTTTACTATTCGAAGACGTAAATCGAGCGTTCGATCGTCGATACGTAGCCGCCACATGTCCACGGTGCGGCGTCGTCACCCGTTTTCGTTATGATCAAGTTACGATACGCGGACGAAATAGTTACGTAGCAAACCTACACTAACAAAAGTTGTTACGCAAACTTTCCACTAGAGGCGCTGTCCGTGTTTCCATACAAATTGAGATTTTAACGCGAACGCGATCGAGACGTATTTTGTGAACAGGAAAATACACTAAGCATACTGGACGACATATTCAAAACAGGAGCGTCGACTAAATTCATTCCATATGCGCTGTCTTCGAAGCATACTAGGCATTGCATGGAAGGATCGCGTGACAAACGAGCCTGTTCTAGGCGCGGCACTGCTTCCCAGCATTACGGCCACACTCAAACAGAGGCGGCTATATACGGTGGCTGGGACACGTGCACCGCATGGAGCAGTTCCGTTTGCCTCGGCAAATTCTGCTAGGAGACGTTGCAGACGCAAAGAGGCCCGTTGGCCGACCTATGTTGCGTTTCAAAGATTCTGCCAAGCGCGACATGGTTGCATTTAAAATCCCTAGCAACCAATGGGAAGAGCTAGCTGAAGATCGTAGTAAGTGGCGGGGCCTTTTCACAAAGGTCGAGCACTGCATGATGACGACTAGTTTCACATGCTAATGGAAAAGCGCGAATTTAATTACCGTACCTTTTTTCCCGCGATGGTGACACGGTAATTAGACTAAAGTGCACAGATGAATGAGGATAGCCGCCACCTTTTTCCCCAGGATCTGTGTACTTAGTCTAATTACCGTGTCGCTTTTTCAGGAAAAAATAAACAGTAATTAGACGTGCACACAGGTGAATGAGAATGACTAAAATAAATTGTACTAAACTGTGAGTAAATTGTACTAAACTGTGAGTACATTAACAAATTATAGTTCTTTGTCTATTTACCTCAAGCTCAGGCATCTTGGGTATCTGTAACAATTAAAATTCGAAAAATTTAATAAAAACTTTAATTGTATTAAATAATTTTGTACGTCAAGTTAGAACAGCGTATAAAAGTGAAAAAAGTACGTCTGCATTTATAGTGAAAATAAGTATGTAGTTAGTCCCAAGTAGGTAATATTATTGATTTTGGCTGGTGTCGTGTGTGTGCTGTAGAGTCGTATGTAGAAGGGTCGAGTACACTTCACCACGGCTGGCTTACCGTCGGAGCTCTGCGAAAAAAAAAAAATATTATAAAAGTTTTTTGATACTATCATTAAGTTTAATTAATGACTATTAAATAGCTGTAATTGCTTGAATGAATCTCGATTTAGTATTACGGTTTGCTCAGTAGCGTCAACTCAAAATAAAACTGTCCAGCTTAAACTATGTTACTATTACGTGCCCTTCTCAGCAGCCCAAACTATCTCCATGCCGAATTAAAACGTGAAAGAGCGTAACAAAGAAAAAAATATGATTTTTAATTTTTAACAGTAGTTAGTGAACATACTTGTAAACCAGAGGCCGTATTATCAGGCGCGGACGCTTGCTATCGCATTCACTATTTCTTTCTGTCTAAAGCGTGTCACACACTACGCAGATACGATAATATACGAGACGATACATGCAGTCTAAATCCTTCAAACTGAGTACTTGTGTTTTGTTTATGTTATCTCTTCTAGATTTATCTATCTGCAGATAAAATACTATACCATATTTATATCGGCAGATATTATACACAGATCAATTTATATACGCAGATAATATCTTTGCCATCTTTCGATATATGTATACCACAGATACTTCACGATAAAATATAAGTTATCTGCGCTGCGTGTGTTAGCTCATTTAATTGTATAGGGAGCGATATTGACAGATATGCGTTCAGATACAGATATCTTATCGTATCTGCTTAGTGTGTGACACGCTTAAGGGCTCTCACACAAAACCTCTTCTTTATAAAATCATAAATAATCATATCGAGGCCCCTTCATTGTTAAAATCCCTTTCCTTTAAAGTACCCCGTCGTCGTGAGCGAGTTTGCAGAAAGAAACCTCTTTTTCATATCCCCCGTAGTCGAACTTCGTATGCGAGCAATAGTTTTATAAAAAGAGCGTGTAGATTGTATAATGATAACTAGGTATGTAAATTTGGATATTTTCAGTAATAAGTTAAGTAGGTTTAAAAGACAGTCCAGTGCAGTGTATAGCAGAATGTGAGTAGGCTTAGCTTTCATTGAATAAGTACGTTATATATAACTTAACTTTGTTTTGGTATGTAAAGGTGTTTCAGCTTCATTTAGTAATCTATTTCGTTTCGTAGGTTTCAATATTTCCTTTAGGAAACTTTAAGCCTAGTTTTCATAAAATATATAGCTATAAGACTGTTTGTTTCTGAATAAATAAAATAAATAAATAAAATAAACTCAGAGGTGCGAGCCGGGGTTTGAACCCACGATCCTCTGCTTGAGAGGCCATAGGTCAAACCACTCGGCCACCACGGCACGGGTTTTTCGAAATTCATGTGCGGAATTACATTTGAAATTTACCACGAGCTTTACGGTGAAGGAAAACATCGTGAGGAAACCTGCACAAACCTGCGAAGCAATTCAATGGTATGTGTGAAGTTCCCAATCCGCACTGGGCCCGCGTGGGAACTACTGCCCAAGCCCTCTCATTCTGAGGGGAGGCCTGTGCCCTGCAGTGGGACGTATATAGGCTGGGATGATGATGATGATGAAATAAAATAAAACCGCGATGCGATGCGATGCGGCCCCGCATCGCAGGAACTAACGATGCGAATTGCTGTGGCGATTTCGTGCGGCAAGCGGAAGGTATGGTCACCTGAACCTTGCGCTTACCGCACGAAAAGGGTGTAAGATGGTGACAGAAAGAGATGGTGAAAGCGATCGCGAGAGCACGCACGTTAGACAATAAGGCCTCAGAGGCTGTATTGCCTCACGTTTCTGACGCTGGCGATCGCAATCAAATGACAGTTTTTGTATGCGAAGTCTGTCATTTGATTGCTATCGCGAGCGTCAGAAAGGTTAAGCAATACGTCCGCAGGTCAGGTCATTAAGAATAACCCCCCCAACGCGGTCGGGACATAAAAACAATGTCTAGCTTACCTAATGGGTACTTGAAGGTCAGGTGGTGCTTCTCCCTCTGCAATGAAACGATTTTTTTCCTCATAATAGGATCAAATAATGCCGAATATGGGCAAATCAGGAGAAAAAATCCGTGTAGTTTTGAAAATTGGTACAGTTATACCTTGCACTATCCAGATGAACATACTAAAAGTCCCCAAGGGTGGGGGGTGTGCTAAGGGTGTAAGGGGGGTTGAAGGTGCCCTTTTTAGGTTTTGCTCATATCTCGAATATTTGTACGAATAGCATTATGATTACTTCGGACAAACGTTTCTAGATAAATTTCCTACAAATTTGGTCATATTCATTTTTGCTAAATATTCGAGATATCAGCGAAAAATCTCAAACCCCCTCCCCCCTTATACCCTTAGCACACCCCACAGGACTTTTAGTATGTTCATCTGGATACTACTAGATATAACTGTACCAATTTTCAAAACTACACGGATTTTTTTCCCTGATTTTATTAATTTTCTCAGTTAGTTCAAGAATATTTCAAATTAAATTCGAAGTTAAAGTCAAAATATCTTTTATTCAATTTAGCAAATAACAAACATGTATGAATGTCAAAAGAAATCTACCACCGGTTCGGGAATAATTAAAAGTTAAGTTCATTCATTACTTCTTAAAACCACATTTTACAAGCTTTGTTTATTTTGCAATGATCTTTTACATTAATGTTACATTTAAAAAAAAAATACTGTCACCCACTTTTAGTCATCCGGAAGGCACAGTAATAAAAAAGCTTATATTATTTTTTCATGTATGATTATAAAATACAAAAAATTGTATGCTAATGGTATGCACGATTGTATCTTTTGTAAGAAAACTAACGACATAATTTATCTGGAATTATTTATAATCTTCAATGAATACCAGGTAGCCATTAAAATGGAGAGGGCTATGTTCGGGGTTTCTCTGCGGGATAGAATCAGAAATGATGATATCCGCAGTAGAACTAAGGTTACATAGCCCGAACAATTGCGAAACTGAAGTGGCAGTGGGCACATTGGTCGCAAGACTGATGGCCAGAGCCTGGGGTCAGAAGATTCTCGAATGGCGTCCGCGGACCGGGAGACGAGCTATCGGTAGACCTCCAACAAGACGGAGCGACGACCCGGTTAAGATCGCGGGATCGGGGTGGATGTGGAAAGCACAAGACCGGTCTGAGTGGAGAGCCTTGGGGGAGGCCTATGTCCAGCAGTGGACGTCTTTCGGCTGACATGATGAGTCAATAAAACACAATATTATTTAAAACTTATGCGAAATTATATACGAATTTCACCATGAGCTTTACGGCACAGGAAAACATATTAAGGAAACCTGCACACATCTGCAAAGAAATTCTGTGGTGTGTATGAAGTTCCCAATCCGCATTATATCCCCACATAAGCCAAGATGATAATGATTTGATACTTACGTTTGAATTCCAGAACCTTTCCATTGTCGTTGGATAGCACGGAAGTGCCTCCGGCTCTAACCCACTTGCCGTCTTTGTCCTGAACCATACCGCTGCTGGACTGAACCGCCACACCATTGAATATTTGTCCCTGTCCTGGATTCACGTTCTTAATCTGGTCTGGAGTAGGAACTACAGGTAGTGGGATTTGCGGAAAGCTAGGGAACTTGGGAAACTGTCCGAACCCAGGGCCGAAAGGAGAGAATGGAGCGAAAGGAAGGAATGGTGGCGTAGGGGGCACAGGCATCTGTAAAGTTAGTTTTAATAGCGTGACAAAGACGAACTGTTGAATGTTTTGTTATTGATTAATTGTGTAGGTACAGAAATGTTGTACGTTATTCCCACAAACTTACCCTGATTGGTTGGAATCTGCAATTAAAAAATAACGTTTCATTAGTGGCTTAGTACGCTATAATTTCCTTCCCACATTCAAATATACACCCTCGTTAACTGAGCTACTTATGTATGTATGACATAAGAAAATCTTACTACGACCAAATAAAAAGAAGGTAGGTAAATGCGGATTTTGTGTACGGAAAAGTGAGGTTGGTATAAAGGTGGATTTTGTGTACGGAAAAGTGAGGTTGGTATAAAGGCGGATTTTGTGTACGGAAAAGTGAGGTTGGTATAAAGGTGGATTTTGTGTACGGAAAAGTGAGGTTGGTATAAAGGTGGATTTTGTGTACGGAAAAGTGAGGTTGGTATAAAGGCGGATTTTGTGTACGGAAAAGTGAGGTTGCTAAAACTACACCTCGGCTTGTGCACAGTTACACGCGCACATGTGGTGCTGGGTCATTATTCGAGAGTGTATTCCATATCATTTTCGTGGGCACATTTTTTTAACATGGCAGATTATGTTACAGTTTCCAAGTTATTCAGTAGAAGTAAAGGACGTCTAAAAATAATCAAAAATGTCATCTAACAAAATGTGACCACGAAAATGAGGTAGTTGAAACTCGAAAGTGTCGTGCGGTCCCTCTGACACTTATACTATTTAATAAGAGAGCGAGAGGGACGGTACGATACGAACTTCGAGTTTCGTAGTAGCCCTGCTGTTTTGAGCTACGTGCATGTGTTCGAGTGCATGACGAGAATTTACCCGGTCCCACTTTGTGGTCCACAGAATTCCAACTTAGCTGAGGTCTGCATTTATTAGGGTTTCTCCTCCTTAAATCGTTGATTCAACTCTCTTCGAACTGCGGTTATATTTTTAGTCTAAATTTCATATATATTTTTTTTTTTTTACTTTATTAATAATATTTTAATACTCACGCAGGCCATTCGTTGTTGGCTGTTGGTAAAAAAAAAGATAATTCAATAAAAAAATAAACTATGCACCTATTACGTATAAGCTTAAATGCAAAAAAATACTTGTAAATAAATATAGTAACAATCTATATCTATTCTTTATCCATACTAATATTATAAATGCGAAAGTGTGTTTGTATGTTTGTGTGTTTATCCGTCTTTCACGCCGTAACGGAGCGACGGATCGACGTGATTTTTGGCATAGATATAGTTTATGGACCCGAAAGTGACATAGGCTACTTTTATCCCGGAAAAAAGCTAGTAAGTATATAATAAATCTGTAACAAGTCGGTGTCTGTACATTGAAAATATTAGAGAAAAACACCGAGTAACAACTAGAAGTATTGGTTAGCGCAATAGAACCCAAAACTTCGACGTCCATTGATAGTTTTAAGTGTATTTCCATATTTGTGTTAAATCTCTAAATTTTGACAAAAATAATTATGTATTACATATCTAAAAATGTGGCATTTTTATTTTGACTGAATTTATTTTAAAATTGTATGTGTGATTTAGGCTAAGTTTATTTTATTGTATACAATTTTGCATGATACTTGTATGTTTTCAAAGCAAATAAAGAAACTGAAACTGAAAACAATGATTTTTAGAATTATTGTATGTTTGTCTGTGCGTTTGCTCACGCTAATCTCAGAAACGGCTTAACCTTAACCGGCTTTACACACACACACACACACACACACACGATGCATGTCCAAAAGCTGCTAACTTTGGTTGTATATTTTTTTTATTGTTTAGCCTTATTTTTTCTCTAATTATTTTGTTTGTTTTTTTTCTCCTCTTACTGCTTACAGTTAGGCACAAATGCTTTTTGTTTTTCTTTTTTGGCTTATTCAGTATTTGACGACCGGCGACCGGCCGTGCTCACAGGGACCAGTCTGAAAACCAGCGCCGGGCAATCAAGCCCAGGCCCAGCGCTGAGACTGGGAACCCATTGTCCTAACTTTTTGTTTTTCTCCCACAAGTTTTTATTTTTTAACAATTAAATTTTTTAAATTAATTTATTTAAAACTTTTACAGTTAACGTACTATAACAGAAATTATATTAAAATCAGTCACTTATTAATGCCAAAATAGTCTATTACAGTGTTTTTCAACATTTTTCATAACACAACCCCTTTAGTATGAAGAAATATCCCGTGGCTATTTATTTTTCATGTATTTTATTTTGTGGCAAATATTATAATAACATTAATGTTAATAACATTTTTAAGCTTATTGTTTATTTTCTACTTCAGTAGTTTTAACTAATATATAGCAGCTTAGCGACCCCCCAAAAGAGGCTTCGCGACCCCCTGGGGGTCGCGACCCACAGGTTGATAAACACTGGTCTATTATAAACACTAAAGTATAATGAAGCATGTCTGTAAACAAACGCAACTTCAACTCACCGTGTGCGCCGACACCCAAAACTGCAATTACGATTAAAAGTTTTGTGAACGCCATTTTTCGTCACAATTGGAGCTCGAAGTGGAAACTGCTTCGTATACTGAGCAACAGGCAGCCAAGATTATACTGGAGCCCCCTGCATAAACTTTGCTTTTAAATATTGTTGACGTTGCTCCAACACCTACTGAGTCAACAGTGTGTCGAATGACAGTTTATTGAAAAGGCGACATCCGAAAACAACAAAATTAAAGGCTTTGTTCAAGTGATCCTTTATAATGACCACGGAAAATTTCAAGCGTTACTAATGGAAGTAGACCGTACAGATTTAGTGAATAATATTTTGTAGGAAAAGTTCGTATCTTGCTATGAGAAAAAGATGAATATAGTCAAAGGATGAATACGATCTTTTCCGACAAAACACGACGGCAAAACATTAAATAGGTATACATTAAGATTGTTTTTTGGAGTCTTTTTGTATTTTTTTTATTTCAATTCCAAATTTTGTTACTTTTACGGTCGTCCCGTAAAATCCACATCGAAAATAAAAACTGAAACATAGATGCACAGAAAAACCAGAAGAGATCAGCGCTGCTAAAAAAATATAAAAAGACTCCAAAAACCTTAATCTTAAATTTGATGGCTTAATAGCGACATCTCTTGTCCGATGGGGTGCTGAAAGTTTCTCGATGAGGGCTAAAGCGTAGATGTCGCTAGTGTATTTGCTTAGGTGACTAAATAAGAAACAAACAAGCTGTATGTGGTGCATAGGAAAAATTCGTGTCTGTACTCCTGTCCAGTGGTGGTGTAGCAGTATAGCACGCAGCACGGAATGCTGAGGACATGGGTTCGATGTTTTTCTGTGCATCTATGTTTCAGTTTGTATTTTCGATAGGAATATTCATTACATCCGCAGCTATTGAATACAAGGATCCATGTGAACATGTTGCAATACGAATTCGAATCATACGAATTCCTATTTCGGATATAGTTATAATGAAAAGACATGTATGAGTAACTTATTGATATCACGGTAACGTAAAAAAGTTCATTATGATAGTCGTGTATAGGTACTATCTAATTAGAGGTAACTTTAAAGTTTTTTATCTATCTATCTAACTTCTAAGAACCCTTTTTAAGAAGCCATTTTAGGGCTCCGTGCCCAGAATAGCATTAAACGGAACCCTTATATTTTTGCCATGCCTGTCTGTCTGTCCGTCTGTCCGTCCGCGGCTTTGCTCCGAGACCATCAATGCTCGAAAGCTGTAATTTTGCACGGATAGGTATTATAAGTATGTAGCACCTACGCAGACAAAATGATAAATAGGAAAAAAAAATTACAAAATCACGTAGTGAGGGTGATATTTTTGTTCTTTTGTTCGTTTGTTCCTAAACTATTGGGGGGTTGCTAAGACGATTTTTTGATTTGCGAAATATTTTTTTTTTTATTCAACTGGATGGCAAACGAGCAAGTAGATCACCACCGCCCATAGACACCTGCAACACCGGGGGATTGCAGATGCGTTCCCAACCTAGAGGTCTAAGATGGGATACCTCAAGTGCCAGTAATTTCACCGGCTGTTTCACGGCAGGATTAGCGAGCAAGATTGTTCAAGTTTAAAGTGCAAATTTTCATTAAATCGAGCGTCTCCCTTCCCCCTCCCCCCCTCTAAAATCAAACTGTTGGGTGGAAAAATGTAAAAAATTTAGGATGGTAGTATAGGTAAGTATTGTGTATGTATGAAATTTAGTAGTTTAAGAGTAAATAGCAGTCTAAGGTATACAATATACCTAAACTTGGAAGATTTCGTACAAAATGCGAAATCCTTAGAAAAATATTATGTACTTCATTTTTTTGTAGTGGCTACGGAACCCTATCTTAGGCGTATCCAACTCGCTCTTGGCCGGTTTTTTTTTTACTTTCCATGTTAAAGTGAATAAAATACTCAATTGTATGTCAACTATTACTTATTCTGCGGTCAAGTGAAGAATCTGAATCGAAGGCAACATGCATGGTTTGAAATGACTGCAGGACAACTACGAAACTCGAAACTCGTATCGTACCGCCCATCTCGCTGTCGTATTAAATGAGGGCTATCGCGTATGAATTCACCACTAGAGGCGCTAGTGTAGCGTGAGGTCTCCGAAATGTCAAATCTCATAGTTTTTGGGTGAGTAACGCGGGTTTATTTATAATTAGAATAATTTTGTGAATATTTTGCAATACCTGAAATTAATTATGGCAAATATGCGTTCCAGGGCAATTAATGTCTGTGTTTTGAGACAGTTTTGTCTTTCGGAAACCTTTGTCCTCCCTTTTTTCCGAACAAAACGGGAACTATGCAACACTGTGGCATGCTCGATATTTTTATGGTACGGTTTTAAGGTGTATTAAATATGATTTTAATTTAAACTTTGTTTCACGCCCGTAATAAAAGACTTTGAAAGCCATACTTAAAAATCTTTACGCAACAGTGCGCCATCTAGTGAGACAAAAAACGATAGCCCTCATTTTATGTGTCAGAGGGACCGCACGACACGAACTTCGAGTTTCGTAATAGCCCTGCTGAAGCGAAAAATACTTGGAAATTGATACTTACTCATTGTTTAATTATGAATTTGCGTTGCACAGTTCGCTATGTGTCCTTGTTTTTAACAACACCTTAAGTTTAGTTTCCTTTGAACGCGACTATACTTGTTTGCAAAAATGATAGTTCATTTCTAAGTACTAAGTACCTATGAGTATCATTTGGTATTATGGGTATCATGATAATGGAAATATGAAAGTTGTGGCAGTTAAGTACGCCGTATCAATTAGGGCTTCTTCTTATTTTGAATTAAACGTCAACTTTCCCCTTTAATTTAAATAGAGGATTAAAACTAATGACTGAACGGTACACCTCAAAAAATATGAAAATTAACGTTTTCAATTCCAATGGCTCAGCCATTTTGAAAAAATATTTTTTAAGAAAGCCATACTTAATTATAAATAAAACATACTTACAAAGAGTTGAGTAGCATCAATTAATTTTAAAAAATGAAAGAGTTTTCTTTACCGCCAAATTACGACAGTCCGGTCGATTACGGGTTGTTCCATAGTCCAGAATAAAAAACATTAAAAAAGAATTTACGTGTCTTTGACTCGATCGTTTTGACAGGTGACACTTTACCGGGTCGAATAATACTGACATGGAAATACCGACCTTTGTTTTTCATGTACACGCCCATAGAAACTGACAATGAGCTTCTATGGGTATGTATGTGTAGATGAAAAACAGGGTTGGTATTTCCATGTCGGTATTATCCGAGCCGGTAAAGAGTGTCACCTTTCAAAAAGATAGAGTCAACAAAGACACGTAAATTATATTTTAGTTTTTTTATATTCTGGACTATGGAACAACCCGTAACCGACCGGACTGTCGTAATTTGGCGGTTAAGAAAACTTTCATTTTTTATATTACTTGATGTTACTTAAAAATCTGATATTTTTTCTGTTAATTTAGAAGGGAAAATTTATTTAAGGCGCTGTACGTAGTGAAAACTACAATTTTAGAAAATATTTAAAATATACTTACACAATACTTACAACTGCAATTTTTTTATATGTGTATTTTCAGTCTATTAGCTAGTTTTTGACTTCATCAAAAACACGATTGCTGACAAAAACCTCGATAGATTATTTTTTTGAAAAAGAGCCTTCATTTACACGTTAAACCAAATATTATGAAAAATATTATGAATATCAACAAAAAATTTGCTTTATTAAATAGTTTTTTAGCAGATTTAGATTTATGCTTCATAGATTTTCGATAGGTTGAGTACATCAATCATACCATTTATTTCGTCTTTGGCAAAATAAAAACGGTTCTAGCGCGCGGCGGCGGCGAAGTATTGCCAGTCGCCAGTACACGCGTGTACGTAGTCGACGACGGACCTGTGCACATTTTCTAACGCGCTAGTACTACTTTTGAGAGCAAATAATATGGGTAATCGCAGTATTAAAAAAGTTAAGCGAAAGAGGAAACGCATAAGTGAACTCAGAGCACATATGAGAAGCATTAGAGTACCTAAACGGTAAGTACCTACCACACACTAATCGACCGGCCGGAGTCGGGCCGAGTCAGCAGGGCTACTACGAAACTCCAAACTCAAAGTTCATGCCGTGCGGTGCGGTCCCTCTCGCTCTCGTACTAAATAGTCAGTGGCGTAGCTAGGTAACCTAGGGCCCTGGGGCAAATAAAAAAATAGGGCCCACTGCTATCAAAACTGGTAAGGTTTTTTGAAGTAAAATCATTATATATACAAATACTTTCTAAGCAACTTTATCATCAGCTATAAAGCAGAATTTCGAGGGCGCCCTGAGCTTGAGGGCCCCGGGGCACTGCGCCGCCTAGCCCCTTGGTAGCTTACGCCACTGTAAATAGTATAAGTATCAGAGGGACCGCAACCCACGAACTTCGAGTTTCGTAGTAGCCCTGCTGAGCGGATTTCACATTCGTACTACGACCGCAAGCTGGTTGGCGCTCACGGATGCGGACGGCTTCGTCCAGATTCTACCGCGACTGCCATAGGTACAAATTGTAGGCACGTTGTATAACCTATACTACTCACGGCGAACATGCGGCGAACCTTGCGGCTACTACGAAACTCGAAGATTGTATCGTACCGTCCCTCTCGCTCTCGTATTAAATAGTATAAGTGTCAGAGGACCGCACGACACGAACTTCGAGTTTCAAGTTTCGTAGTAGCCTTGCTTGATCCCTTTGTCAGATTCACTGACATTTCTGATAGTGACACAACAGTTTCAATTTTCTCATTTAATTGCAGGCAAAGGTTAATATCTTGCATTCAGCCAAGTTATTTAACATAAATTATTTTAATAAAATAAGATGGTCGCATTTGGTTGCACTAGTAAATTATTCACAAAAACATGCACTCCAACTGGAATCCGGCTGCAAAATGGGAGTTATGCGCAGTTAGTGCAACTGCATCACCACTGCACCCGACTGTCAGAGGACTGCCATTTTAGGCAATCGGAGTGCAGTTCTTACGCAGTTCTGATGTAGTTCCTGAACTACGGAGTTTTTAACTGCGTTTCTAAAACCTCTTATTGAAAAAAAAAATAAAAAAAAATGGAATATCTGTCTTGCTCCTCCGCGAATTAGTGAGGCCAAGTCGTGGAAAACAGCTACGTGTGAGTTGCAAAAAATGTTTTTTCATGCAACCTCTTATTGCTTCTGGTTTCTGGTGTTCTGACTTGTATTTTTGTATTGATGCAATAACTACTTTACGCATACTCATAATCTTTATATCTGTCAAAGTTGTTCTGTGCGCTAAGACATATTTTTTATCTTTGGCTACAGCTCGCACATGTTTCTTAGAACATAAAATAAAGTAAGCTTAGCAAAGCTTGTGTTATGGGTACTAAGAACATGGTTCCTACATTCATTTTTTTGACTGTATGGTTTGGGTAAGGGTTGTATACTGTAGTTTTAAAGTATTACATTTTGAAAAAGTGACTCTCTGCCAAGTTTCTTGCTGCGCATTTTTCCTGGCAATGATGGTCTTTCCGAAAGCGCTGGTAGTTTAAAAAATTGCGCCCATTTGCGCCTATTTACTGAATAAACGATTTGATTTGATTTGTTAAAAGTGAACAGACAACTTTTTCTTTACTTTTTCTTTATATATGTATAGATTTGCCTAGCTTGTAATCTAGATTTTCAGATTAAAATAAAATTGTTTTTTTTTTTATTTGTATTGATTTACCTATGTATTTTCATTTCGTCTGTCTACCTATTCAGTCTTAATGTCTACATTACCTACATTACAAATTAAACTGTGGGCATGAAGGGGCATAAATTATTTCTTTATTACCAAGACTATTTACATTAAACGAAGAATTTCTTAATTAAACCGAAAAATTGTGTAATTATAATTTATAGAGATGTGCCGACTAGTCGCCGACTAGTCGGGAAAGCCGACTATCCGGCCACTTTCGTAGTCGGCGACTAGTCGGCGAATAGTCGGCAAAAAGCGCCGACTATCCGGCTTCTTACTTTGTACGTATAATTTCAATAAAATATTTATTTTCATGTAGGTATGGGTACACAGAGGGGGAGTTACATTATATAAAAACCTTAAGCTGTTAATTTTTGTAGTATAGTACTGTGTTTCCTTGCCCACACGAGAAATTATATTTTGTCATTAGTTATACCTACTTGACTTTACGGGAATCATTGTCTAATTGTTCAAAAAATCCTTACACGAGACTTTCTGTTTGACATCATCATGTCAGCTGAAAGACGTCCACTGCAGGACAGGCCTCCTCCAAGGCTCTCTCCACTCAGACCGGTCTTGTGCTTTCCGCATTCACCGCGATCCCGCGATCTTAACCGGGTCGTCGCTCCGTCTTATTGGAGGCCTACCGACACCTCGTCTCCCGGTCCGCGGACGCCATTCGTGAACCTTCTGACCCTATCGGCCATCAGTTCTGCGAGCAATGTGCCCTGCCCACTGCCACTTCAGTTTCGCAATTCTTCGGGCTATGTCGGTAACCTTAGTTTTACTGTGGATATCATCATTTCGGATTCTATCCCGCAGTGAAACCCCGTGCATAGCCCTCTTCATAGCCCTCTGAGTGACTTTGAGCTTCCTCATGAGGCCCATCGTTAGCGACCACGTCTCAGATCCGTAAGTCATCACGGCAACACACATTGGTCAAAGACTTTTGACTTCAAACACTGCGATAATTTGGAAGAAAAGACAGTGAAGCTTCCCGAACGCTGCCCAGCCGAGTTCGATTCGACGATCTCTTTCTCGAAATTGGATCTACCTATCTGGACCTTTGTCTCAGGTATACATAGTCGTTAACAACTTCGAGCGCAGAGCCTCCGACTATTACGGAAGTTGGCACAACATGGACATTAGACATGACTTACGTCTTGTCTATGTTTATCTTCAGGCCAACTCGGTCGGAAACTGCTGAGGTCGGCGAGCATAGCACTGAAGTCCTCCATAGTCTCTCAGCCATGACTACAATATCGTCGGCGAATCGAAGATGAGTAAAGTACTCGCCATTAATGTTGATGCCTTGTCCTTCCCAGTTCAGAATCCTGCAAGCATCCTCCAGTGCAGCAGTAACAGTTTCGGAGAGATCACATCTCCTTGTCTGACTCCCCGCTGCAGAGGAATAGGCGTCGTGCTCTAGTCCGGTAGTCGGACGGACATAGTGGCGTTTTCGTACAGACACTTCAACACTTCGATATACTGGTAGTCAACTTGGCACCGCTGGAGAGCCTGCAGCACAGCCCAAGTCTCTATCGAATCGAAGGCTTTCTCGTAGTTTACAAATGCAAGGCAAAGGGGAGGTTATACTCTTCAGTCTTCTGTATAACCTGCCGCAACGCATGTATGTTGTCTACGATTCTATAGCCTTTTCGGATGCCGTTCTTTTTGACATGATTTAATTTTAATTATTTTTTTTAGCTCTCACTTTAATGAACAATAATAATAGGCATTATTTACACAAAATATTTTTTTTCACAAAAACACCGCTTTGATAGATACAAAAGCAAAAATCTAGAAATAAAATAATACGAATAAAACAAAATAAACAGGTTCCGAGACGCCCAAATCAGCTGGTTAACAATGCGTCACGGAAATCCCCAAAGCTGTGATCGGCTTGGCCGACTAGTCGGCCGATTAGTCGGCTTCTTTACAACCGACTAATCGGCTAGTCGGCTAGTCGGCCAAAGTCATGATCGGCACATCTCTAATAATTTTAACGAAAAATCCGGAACTCGCATTAACCAGAATACGGATACGAACAGAATAAGGCCGTCAACGGCTGCGTGACAGACGCGCGGTGCGTTGCGCTGGACGCCCCGCATTCGCCTCCGCCGCGTCGTCTGCTTCACCCCCTCAAATACCGAAAATTCTTCTATAAGCGCGCCTTAAGAATATAAACTTATAGAAAATACAATCATATACCTAAGAGCTAAATACTACTAAATAATAAATCTACTTGCTAACTTAAATAATATTTTTTATATTATAAAAAAAGACCGCCTCGAATCGTTCCTGGCGCAAAGGTGCCAACACGCTTGCCGCGTTCCCGCGTTGAACGGCGATAGATAGCCTTTGCATCAAGAACGACTCGGAGCGAGAGTCTAATCCCCGGTCCCGCAGCCGGCCGTCCTACCTCTTTAAAAAAACAACTTAGCCTCCGAGCACCAACAACCGGTCGTCTCCAACGCAAGCGCAACAAATATGTAATTGGAGAGGGCTGAATATTTCTCGCGCTTCCTAAGGACCGCTGATTCCGCAGCAGCTCCCGCGGTCCTCGTGGTTCGACCCAGGTGCGAGGCTGCAAAAGTGCTGACGCAGGTAGCGTCCCAGAGAAGGCACTTTCCCTTTTGCCATGGCACCAAGGTCATCCCATCAGGCCTTTTACCATCTGACCGACTAAGACCTGGTGGCTCCAGCACGCACGGGACGTTAGCTAGGACGTTAGGACGTTAATTTAGAAAGGTTATTCCTATTGATATAAAAAGTTTCAAGCGTTTCTAAAATTTTCATCCATTCCCCATTGTAGAAGAGAATAATCAGACAGACAAACGATAACATTTTTGCTAAACCTAAAGCGGAGAGGCGTCAGAGGCGTCGTCCCGCTTCGCGCTCAGCTCGCTCGATCAATGTTAACTATAGGTACTATCATAATCATGCTCCATATTCGCATCAAGATGATTTTGATAACGTGAATCACACCAAATTCATCATCATCATCCCATGCCTATAAGTCCCGCTGTTGGACAGAGCCCTCCTCTCAGAATGAGAGTGCTTGGGCCGTAGTTCCCACGCGCGCCCAGTGCGGATTGGGAACTTCACAAACACCGTAGAATTGCTTCGCACGTTTGTGTAGTTTTCCTCACGATGTTTTCCTTCGCCGTAAAGCTCGTGGTAAATTTCAAATGTAATTCCACACATGAATTTCGAAAAACTCAGAGGTTGCGAGCCGGGGTTTGAACCCACGATCCTCTGCTTGAGAGGACATAGGTCAAACCACTAGGCCACCACACCACGGCTTCCAAATTACTATAACTATTAAGCGAGAGGGACGGTACGATACGAACTAGCGTACGATACGTACTAGCTATATGAGAACTAGCCAAGTCAGGCTTCAATATATTATCCTAAGTTATAAGAAGAAATGATATTTTAAGTTGTTTTAAATATTTTATTTTGTTATAAATAAAGTTCAGGAGTGACCATTGAACTTGGCACCCTGGCACTTCGCACCCATTTAGATTTCACTTCTTTTGTCGTTAAAATAGGTTAAACATAGAACTTTGCTATAGGTAATATAATTTTTATTGCTATAATATTCCTATAATAGCCCGAGGTCTACAATACTTTTAACTTTTTTGCGACGAGCATTAAGTAGATAATATAATATAATCTACGAGAAAATGGAGATTTCTTGTTTGTTTGGAACATTTTAAGAGCAAAGTTCTGTGCTGAATGCATTTCTAAATAGCATTGTTAACATTGTATTAAGATTAGGTACAATCATTTCATTCGTTTACTAAACATTACGTTTAAGCTGAGGCAAATCTATGGAGAAGAAGGCACTGTTGGTGCCACTGACTAATCCAACCACAGAATCCAACAGTCTTGAACATGGTAATTGAAACCTTCATCTTTGGCGTGGAACAAGTGGGTAACTGTTAGGATAACGAAGCATGCGTTGGCCCACGACCTTGCTAAATAAAGAAGCTCTTGCATTAAAGCGTCTTTAAAACATGCTTAAACAGACTAAGCAAACGTCACATGCTTGACTGTCATATGTCATATGTCAGTGATCAGCTGTCAAAAACACGGAAAGCACAGTGAGGGTTATGTTTATTTAAGGTAAAAAAATACGTTTTTAACACGATAAATTATCAAAATTATGATTAAAATAGTAAAAAACACTAAATGTTAAATAATGTCGTTAACTTTTGTTTAAAAATATAGCAAGAACAGTGTTTGTTTTGTCAATGACGATCTATTTTAGGGATGTAGTTATTTAGGGCGATTTTAGTCCAAAGGTTAGGGTTTCGATGCGCATTCAATGTTCATATGGTTTAGACTGACCCTGTGTCGTCTCGTGGTGCCGGGAATATGGACGAACTGAAGATGCGGGCCGGCGAAAAGATCGGGGCTTTGCACGTACGTATCTCTTACTGATTTCTGCTTTCCTGGTACTTCCAATACTATGCACCTCTTTTTTATTATTATTAAATGTCTAAGAAAATACTATATTATTTTTTTTGGTTTTGTGACCCAGTTTAATGACTCTCAAACGTCATTGCCATAGTTTTTGCAGTTAGATGACCCTGGACTTATGTAATGCCTAATTAGATTCTTATTTGCAATAAATCTGAGCATGATTATGATTACAATAATTTCAAGTCATTGTTTGTTTTGTATCTGAACTTCAGATTCTAAAAGATTATTTTTCTACTTGCATAGTCCATTGTGCTACTAATGATATTGCTATCGGTAATCCAATGAGGTGCATTGTGTGATTGCAATGTTGAAATTTCATTATGAAATGTTTCACAATGTTCTTTTTCGCACTGAAAATAGCAGGAATTAAAATTTAAAAAAAAAGCACCAATTTATTATATTATAATGGCTGACAGCCATTCTATTTAATTTACTTAATTATTGTTAAATCGACTTTATAGATTTATTAAAATATGTTTACATAAAAAAATATTAAATAATGAATACTTACATAACAAACGGATATTTAATTTGGCTGTATGACCTAAAGTTCTGACCCTGACGACGAAGAGCCTGGTTCATTCTTAGGTTAATTAGTGAAAAAAATGTTTCAAAATTCTTGAAAGTTGAATCATTATTTAAACAACTTTTTATCTGTGAGAATGTGTGACTTGACTGCCAGAAATAAAACAGGCGGCAATGCAATGAACAGTAATTTGCTACCTTTAAAATCGAAAAAAAACATTTATTGTCCGTTATGTAGGATATTAATTCATTACTATTTTATTAATTTTGATTTTTTGATATTTTCTGGTAATTTATTATGTGTTTATTAATTTTGATGAATTTATTAATTATGATGTGTCTTAAATACATATTGAACATCCAAGATATTCATTATTTAATAATTTGTTTATGTTTGAGCTCATAGAAAAAGTAATGCCATTGAGATACTCATGCATAAACTCGCACTTGTGTCTCAATCTTATTATGATACAGTTGCATAAAATACTATTGTAGACAAGATTTACTCTGTATACCTAATGCCATTCATGAAGACGCGTGATTTTGTCAGAATTAGACATTGTAATAAGAACCACAGCACGCGTCATCGTGAATAAGTACTAATAATAACCTATAAGTACTAATAATTATAAAATTAAAAAGTTTATAAGTTTCATTCAATTATACTTTAACAACTACATGGCTTCAAATAAAATTTTATTTACATGCATATCATAACTTCCCTATTATATGTTCAGAAACGACTATCAAATGGCCTTTATTAAGAAACCTGGTATCTGCGGGTGCATCTTAATGTTTACATTAAAGTAATACTTTTTTTAACAATGCATATCTGTACATATTGTAGAAAACTTATGACATGCAAGTAGATAATAATTATTATTCAAAGTCAAAGTCGAAAGTCAAAGTCAAAGTCAAAGTCAAAATACAGGCCATATCTGAACATATTATAGAAAACGTATGATATGCATGTAGATAAAGTTATGTATGCGGCTATACATAATTAGGCATTAAAACACTTGTGTGATCTTATTATGAAACTCGCCTTCGGCTCGTTTCATAAAACCACACTCATACTTTAATGCCTCTGATTATGCACCAGCCACATAAATAACTAATTTAGGCAAAATTTTACATTAATTGTACATAAAAGAAATTAAACAAAATAACAGCCATAAAAATGAAACTACATTATTTTACAAACAGTAGTAGTTAAGTTTTGAGTATTTTTTCAACTTGTCGTACATTAAACAATTTTCAAGTTATTTATACCATCTGATGCAGAATGTTTTAAGCTTTACAATAGTATACTGTGTACTGTATACTGTGTTAAAAATAAAGTTGTGTTAAATACTTGTGATGTATACATATCATTTAATAATATTGTAAATCTGTTTAAAAAATATACCTCGTTGAGTTTCTTGCCGGATTCTTCTCAACAGAGGTTTTTCCGAACCAGTGGTAGATTTTTTTTTGACATTCATAAGTGCTTGTTATAGCCTAAATTGAATAAAGATATTTTGACTTTGACTTTGACTTTGAGTATAAATAACTCAAAAGTGCTTCTTTTGAGACACAGATTTTTGCCTCAAGAGGAATTGTACTCCATTGTGCAACACTTTTTCGCAGGTGAGTGCAACAGTGGCACAAGTATAAATATTAAAACAACTTCTAATCAACAGTTACAAGACAATAAGTCCATTATTAATTGTTTTATATTTTGACTCGTGCCACTCTTGCACTCACCCAGCGTTTTATCCTTTGCATGAGTATACAAAATTCAAATGATTTATTCAGTAAATAGGCCGCAATGGGCACTTTTACACGTCATTTTTTAAACTACCAGCGCTTTCGGAAAGACCATCATTGCCAAGAAGAATGCGCCGCAAGAAACTTGGCAGAAAGTCATTTTTTCATAATAATATAATCACAAATAAAATACTTAAAAACTATATTATACAATTAAAGAAAAAAAATACAAAAAATAATAATAATAATAATACAGGGATGTATAGGGTCCCTTAGTTACAATACTAAACACTAACTACTTATATCTAAACTATATCTACGTTCAGTGGAAGTGTAGAATGCTTCCACCGTCATAAATTTTAAAATAACTTACATTGACTCATAACCCTAATTCTCAATGGACAGTCATTGTCAATCGCAGGAAGCTGCCAGGACAGCAGCAGGCAGCAGCCGGTCACGCGTCGAAGATGTCGTCAACCACACCGTCGAAGCCCTTAACAAGGTGATTGATTGTCCCTCAGTGGTAATCAGCTATTTATAAAAATTGCATCATTTTCTTTATTTGCGACACGAAGAACATCATCATTATCACCATCATGGCAGCCTACATACGCCCACCTGCTGGGCACAGCCTCCTCTCAGAATGAGAGGGGTTGGCAGTAGTGCCCACGCGGGCCCAGTGCGGATCGGGAACTTCACACACACCATTGAATTGCTTCTCAGGTTGTGCAGGTTTTCCTGACCATGTTTTTCTTTACCTTTCCAATTTATAAATGGAATCTATTCTCGTTTTATAGCCAGGGATCGATCGAACGGATTAGCGTTATTGTTCACAATAATTATGTGGACATGACTCCGAAATTAATTAAATTAAAAATCATTGAACCTTAGGGTAATAAATAAAATTATTATTATTATTGTTTTTTTACTCAAAGAGTTTCTCGACATTTAGTCGGTTATTTTTGGGTACTTTTTTTTCTATTTTTTTTTGCTTGCACCTGTTGTGTATGCCGCCTCATTGACTCCATGTCCACATTCATCAACACTCCTATTGTGATGTCCATTTTTTGGTACTTGATACGGGCAATGCCAGTATCCTACCAGTGTGTTAAATGGTTACAGTTATGATTGTGAATTTGGCTGAATCATTTTGACTCATACATTCAGTTCAGTTAATATTTCATCCTACTCGTTGTTGCAGTCCTAGTTGATGTGTACCAATTGAATTGACATGGCAGCATGATATCAGAGGTTAGCACTAGTGTCAATTATGCATCATTATTTGAAGTATGTTTACAGTTATGTGTTGACTGATTTTAGTTGTGTGTAATGTGGCTTGTGTGTTGTGGATTGTTTTCTTGGTTGTTTTGCAGAGGTAGAAAGTGAATGCAGGAATCGACGCACTATCTAGCAAGTGTCTTAAACTATTGATTTCTGTAAGGTTATGTACTCGTAGGTGTTCTCGTGGAGTTCCTAGTTTTTTTAGTGCTGTGTTAAGGGTTTTGGGATAATGCCGGTTATTATATTATTATATGATTATTATTTATAAAAAATGATTGTGTAGATACGGGAAGCGTTCAACGAGATCTGGCACCACGAGCTTATAGAAGAGGGCCGCGAGCGCATCGTGGCGTGGACGCGGGACGCGGCGCAGCGGATACGCGAAGGCACGCCCCCGCTGTCGCGGTACTGCTCTATGAAGAGCTGGTGGCCTTGCTCAAGGATCGAGGTGCGTTGCTGTTATGTTACCCTGGTAATACTAGCCTGTTGTCACCCGTCCGTCTGTCATTGTCCGATGGGTGGCACTCTTTCCCGGCCGGATACTACCGGGTTGGAAATACCGACCCTGTTTTTCGTGTACACGCCCATAGAAGCTCCTGTCAGTTGCCGATGAAGAGCTGATGGCCTTGTTCAAGGATCGACATGCTTTGCTATCATGTTACCCTGGTAGCGTGTTAAGTTTTCAAAATTTATGTGTGCTTAGGATGGCGGTGTTTCAGTCGGGAAAATCCATTTATGGACAGACTGGGAAGGAGAGTCCAGACCAGAAAATTCCAGGCTCTCATTGGTTAAAAACCCGCTGCACGTCCCCAACTCCCTGGAGCTTATTACGGGGGGAGACGGTTGAAAGGGTTTCGCGAGATGTGTCATTATGATGAAGTGATTGTGGTGTGTGCAGTGTGGCGTCGCAGTGTGGTGATCTTCCTGTGCGGTGTGGCGCTGGGGCGGCGCGGGCTGTGTGGGGCTGCGTGGGCGGCGCGCGCGCCGCCGGCCGCACGCGCGCGCGCTGCGGCCCAGCCGACCAGGGGCATGCGTCACGTCGCTGCCGTCGCGCTCGCTGCTGGCCCAGCCCGACCAGGGCGTCATGCTGGTCGAGCCGTTGCTGCCGCAGTACTTACATTAAGCGCGCTGCTGGCCCAGCCCGACCAGGCGTCATGCTGTCGATGCCGTCCTGCCGGTCAGTACACATTAAGCTGCGCTGCAGCACAGCCCGACCAGAGCGCGAACTGAGGCAGGCTGCGATTCTCCGCATACTTATGACAACGCGGCAAGGCCCCCTTATCACTTCTACTCTTTTTATTGTTCTGTGATAAATAAGAACTTTTCCGATAAAGGTCGAAGTAAAATCATTTTGGACTACATCTGTACCTGTAATCCGTATATCCGACAGTTGTATCAAAATACCGAGATTTTCATAAATTCTAAAGGAAATTCCTTTAAATTATATCTTAGTTCTTATTGATGTTGCATTAAAAACACAAGCTTTGATTACTTTGAGACTAGGTCAATTGGTGTAAATCAGTGATACCTAAAATGGTCCACGGAAGATGAGACGGGGATCCACGTTGGCGTCAAAATATTGGGGTTTTAGGAGTTTTGCGAATGTAGTGGAAATATAGAACCTATGAAAGTGGTCTACAAGAAAAAACTTTAGGAACCTCTCGTGTAAATTGCCTCTGGATATTATCCAGACGATTGGCGGAGCGGAATGACGGTCCATTTATGTGCCACTGGAACCAGCTCCATGTGTTGCCCACTTAGTATAGTATAGATGTAATGTAGTCTTATTGTTCTTAATTTTTATGTTCTTAATTTCTATGTGTATGATCCGAGTTGGTCGAAATAAATTTATTTATTTATTATTATTTATTTATTTATGGTATCGATTCCAGCGGCGGGCGCGGGCGAGGTCCTGGTACGCGTCCAAGCGTTCAGCGTGTGTCCTTGGGACCGCGCCACTCTGCGCGGCGCGCGGCCGCCCTCAGGGGGCTCGCAGCCGCCGCGCAGCCGCAGCTGGGACGGGCCTTCGCTGGTACGTGCCCGACCCACACAAATACATCAAGTCTAATCAAATCTGTCATGAAGCGGGGTGCTCTACGAGTATAATGAGGGCTACCGTTGTCATGCTCATCAGTTGGCGCCACTGTAGACAAAGGTCCTGCCTGAAGTATAGGGGTTGGTTTGTTATTACGGACGTGAAAACAAAATTGACATTTAAATCATATTTAATACTTTAAAAATGTACCATAAAAATATCGAGCATGCCAGCGTTGCGTAGTCCCGTTTTGTTCGGAAAAAGGGAGGACAAAAGTTTCCGAAAGACAAAACTGTCTCAAATGACAGACATTAATTGCCTCGTAACGCGTATTTGCCATAATTAGCCTTAGCCTAATTAAATATTTTTTTGGAATAATGAAATATTTCGTGTGCTCTGCCTACCCCATTTGGGCATACAGGCGCGATGTTTGTGTTTTGTTTGTGTGTTTTTGCTCTGTCGTCTTTCAAGAAAGAAATTCTTTTTACCGGTGCAGGCCTGAAATATGCCTATTCTTTAGATCAGGAGTTTAGCTACACGTGAGTAGGTATATATCTATCCCATCCTATTCTGAAACGTTTATTCACTATTGACATCTGTATAATATTGAATAACATATGTTGGTGTTAGATTTGAGGTTAACGGGAGGTAGTTTATAGTTCATACTGCAATAGGCTTGTTACTAGTTTCGTAAAAAAGTTTTGATTTTGATCTTTCTTTCTTTGTGTGCACCAGGTGTGATATTGGACGTGGGGTGCGGAGTGAGTGAGCTGGAGCTGGGCGATGAGGTGTGGGGCTGCCTCAGCGAGTGGGCCGGCGGGGCCGCGGCTGAGCTGCTCACCATACGCAGGTACAATCAGTGAGCTGGGCCATGAGGTGTGGGGCTGCCTCAGCGAGTGGGCCGGCGGGGCCGCGGCTGAGCTGCTCACCATACGCAGGTACAATCAGTGAGCTGGGCCATGAGGTGTGGGCTGCCTCAGCGAGTGGGCCGGCGGGGCCGCGGCTGAGCTGCTCACCATACGCAGGTACAATCAGTGAGCTGGGCCATGAGGTGTGGGGCTGCCTCAGCGAGTGGGCCGGCGGGGCCGCGGCTGAGCTGCTCACCATACGCAGGTACAATCAGTGAGCTGGGCCATGAGGTGTGGGGCTGCCTCAGCGAGTGGGCCGGCGGGGCGCGGCTGAGCTGCTCACCATACGCAGGTACAATCAGTGAGCTGGGCCATGAGGTGTGGGCTGCCTCAGCGAGTGGGCCGGCGGGGCCGCGGCTGAGCTGCTCACCATACGCAGGTACAATCAGTGAGCTGGGCCATGAGGTGTGGGCTGCCTCAGCGAGTGGGCCGGCGGGCCGCGGCTGAGCTGCTCACCATACGCAGGTACAATCAGTGAGCTGGGCCATGAGGTGTGGGGCTGCCTCAGCGAGTGGGCCGGCGGGGCCGCGGCTGAGCTGCTCACCATACGCAGGTACAATCAGTGAGCTGGGCCATGAGGTGTGGGGCTGCCTCAGCGAGTGGGCCGGCGGGGCCGCGGCTGAGCTGCTCACCATACGCAGGTACAATCAGTGAGCTGGGCCATGAGGTGTGGGCTGCCTCAGCGAGTGGGCCGGCGGGGCCGCGGCTGAGCTGCTCACCATACGCAGGTACAATCAGTGAGCTGGGCCATGAGGTGTGGGGCTGCCTCAGCGAGTGGGCCGGCGGGGCCGCGGCTGAGCTGCTCACCATACGCAGGTACAATCAGTGAGCTGGGCCATGAGGTGTGGGCTGCCTCAGCGAGTGGGCCGGCGGGCCGCGGCTGAGCTGCTCACCATACGCAGGTACAATCAGTGAGCTGGGCCATGAGGTGTGGGGCTGCCTCAGCGAGTGGGCCGGCGGGGCCGCGGCTGAGCTGCTCACCATACGCAGGTACAATCAGTGAGCTGGGCCATGAGGTGTGGGCTGCCTCAGCGAGTGGGCCGGCGGGGCCGCGGCTGAGCTGCTCACCATACGCAGGTACAATCAGTGAGCTGGGCCATGAGGTGTGGGCTGCCTCAGCGAGTGGCCGGCGGGGCCGCGGCTGAGCTGCTCACCATACGCAGGTACAATCAGTGAGCTGGGCCATGAGGTGTGGGCTGCCTCAGCGAGTGGCCGGCGGGGCCGCGGCTGAGCTGCTCACCATACGCAGGTACAATCAGTGAGCTGGGCCATGAGGTGTGGGCTGCCTCAGCGAGTGGGCCGGCGGGGCCGCGGCTGAGCTGCTCACCATACGCAGGTACAATCAGTGAGCTGGGCCATGAGGTGTGGGCTGCCTCAGCGAGTGGGCCGGGTGGGTTTATTTTGTACTGATGGTTATTCTTTACATAACTTTTTACTGTAACTTTGAAAAGTTTTGCAAGTTGATAACAGAACAGAACCGCATATCACGATCGCATGCCATCGTCAATACCCGAAGCATGCTTCCAAAATGCGAAGGTTTGCGTAAGAGCTCACGGAGTGTATATGATGTTGGGGACGATCATGGTATTTCAGGTTACGAGTACCTAGTAGTACAGACCGTCTAAAAAATCGAACTGCCCATTAAAAATGTGCCCTCGAAAATGAGCTTGATGAAACACTCGAATAATTAATCGGTGCGCATTTCCGAGTGGCAGCGGTTTCTCATTCCCGTGTCGTGCAGCACGCGCGTGAGCAAGCGGCCGCGCGGGCTGGCGGCGGACGCGGCGGCCTCGCTGCCGTTCTCAGGAGCCCTGGCGCTGCAGGCTCTCGACCGCCTGCGTTACGACAACTACAAGGGAAAACGGTACGCTATAATCATAATGATAAAGCTTTTATTGCTTGAAATAACGTTACAAAAGGTCTTTATCTACACCCATATAGTAAATCCTCAATTATGCGTTCAAAAACCATAGGTAATGACCAGCATTACGACATTGGATTCTATTATGAACACGGCTGTATCGTAATGGTCATTACGAGCAGCAAGTCGTCGCGGGCGCAGCTCGTGGGGCAGACATACCTACCTAGTAAGTGTTAATGCAGGTCATTCTCAATGGTTCGCGGAACACATGATAGAGGATTTAATATATGGATATAGAAAAAATATTGTATGCAACTGTACGTAATTAGGCCTTAAAACACTCATGTGACCCTATTATGAAACTCGGCTGCATAAACACACACTCGTGTTTTAAGGACCCCTATTACGATACAGTTGCATAAAATACTATAATTTAACAGTCAATAGTTCATTATTTCACCAAAGTGGCATGCAATTAATTGGCAATTTAACATTAAGTGTAATTTACTCGATTAGAAGAAGCCGTGGTGGCCTAGTGGTTTGACCTATCGCCTCTCAAGCAGAGGGTCGTGGGTTCAAACTCCGGCTCGCACCTCTGAGTTTTTCGAAATTCATGTGCGGAATTACATTTGAAGTTTACCACGAGCTTTGCGGTGAAGGAAAACATCGTGAGGAAACCTGCACAAACCTGCGAAGCAATTCAATGGTCCGCGTGGGAACTATGGCCCAAGCCCTCTTGTTCTGAGAGGAGGTCTGTGCCCAGCAGTGGGGCATATATAGGCTGAGATGATGATGATGATGATGACTCGATTAAATATTTTGTCAAAAGATTTAGGTATGTTGTCACATTATTATCTATAAAAAGCAAATTAAAATCTGTACAAGATTCAGACCATAAATTAGATTAATTAGTATAGTTCAGTCATTCTCGCGCGC